>NC_056728.1:276913595-277213595 GCF_019279795.1 Protopterus annectens
CAACATTGATAACACTGGCGGAAAAGACATTACTGTTTTTTTATATATATAATTACTGATATCCAGTATCGTTACCAAGTAATTACCTTTCAAAATAAGGCAAAAAATGCATCACAAAATATCTAAACCCTCAGAGCTTCAGGGGATATGGCAGCTGCAATAATCCTCAGCTGTATAAGAGGGTTCTGACACAGAATTAAAAGAGAAGCCCCATGATGAACCTCTAATCTGCAACAATCTGCAACTCCCCTTTTCCATTAGCTGTCTGTGCTCAGAAATGCACAGAAGGTCCTTATAACTTGATTATAGTCATTATTTATTTTACGTTGCTCACTTCAGAAGTTTGCACAGAAAGTTGCTATATCTTGTCTAGTGGCAATGCACTGCCTGGGAGGAAGAAGTTTGAGTACATTACTGGAATTAATTTTTTTCCACTCTCTTCATAATGAAGTATCGTACATGCATAATGGTGGCTATCTTTTGAGGTAGGGGTAAAGAGACATGAAATGTATATTTACTAGCAAGTAGAAATATGTCACTACAGTCATTTGTTCTTTCACTTTACTCCCAGTCTGATATCGAAGGCATTCACAGACATGGCTGCCTTTTTTGGGATGAGTTGAGATGACATGATATATTTATGTACGAGAGCAACCTGACTATGGTAATTTCTTCTTTCGCTTTCATCCCAAACTAACACCCGAGAAGTACAAGGAAGGAGTCCAACTTTTCTGGCTGTCTGGGTTAAGAGGCAGGCATTATTCCCAGATACAATTCATGTATATTTTCAAGGATTCATTTTTTTAGTTTTTTGGGAGCGATTGCTTTGTCAGCTTTGAATATTAATCCTTGGCACAACTTATTTCTTCCTTGAAAGAAAAAAGAAAACAAAATTTCTTTCATTAGTCTCAATTTTTGATTAGATCATCACTACATAAAAAGGTTGGAAAAAAGCTCAAAAATGTATCTTATAGCATCTAAAACCCCATAGCTTCTAGAGGCCTAGAAGATCCCAGGTGGTTTGCTTAATTCACTCAAATTCTCTACACATATTGCAGTGCAGTGCAGTCTTAGCCAGTTAGGGTGTATTGAAAGGGTAATCATGATTTCTGTTCAGGCCATCACTTACTTAAAGGTTTGGGAACAAAGCTGTAAAATTCAACTCTGAGCATATATAATCCTGAGTATATGGTGATGTGTGTGGAATCTACATGCCCTTTGTGTACCACTGTGCTTTTACCCATGTGGTCTGGTTCCCTTCTTGTACCCACTGTGCTTTTACCCATGTGCTCTGGTTTCCTCAAACACCTTCAAAGAAATGATGTAGGTGAACTGGCATTCCTTCAATGAGCATGTAGGTAAGCTTGCAGTCTACCTGTTAGTGCATCTTATCACATGCCTAGTGGATTTGTAAAGGGCAGTGTCAGTATGTGCACATTCTGCAGAAAAATATCAGTTTATCTTGTGATAAATATAGTTTTCAGGTACAGCATTAGTTAGTGTATATGTGTGTGGTTTGCAAAAAATGTCAAAATATTTTTATTTGTTGACACAAGCATTACTGATGAACTCTTGTGTGTAGCTATAAAAAAACAGCAAGTCATTATCTTTAAAAATGTAATGCAGAAAATCATAAAATGTTTTGTAGAACATACATACCCTCACAGCTTCTGGATGCCTGCTGAATCCCATAGCCAAGTCTGTATAAGTAGCTTTTAACACATGCTTGACCTCCAACCTGAACCTCACAGTCTAAAACTGGCCCTAATTCAATGTTGTTTTATCTTCTGCATATGTTGGGAAGGGGGAAGGATAGTGTGGCCACTACTATTTTGATAAACCTCACAATCAAACCATAAAGGCGTGCATTGAAGGTTGCTATAAATTATGTGGGGGCTTTGGACAGTGCTGTCATTATTTCATTAACTTTCTTCAAAAACCTTAGAGGTATGCAAAAATGTTCACTGTGGTTTGTGTTGGAGCTGAGGTTAGTGAACTCATCACTCCTTTAACTTTTCTACAGACAGCAGAGGTGTGCACAGAGGACCAGTATAGCTACTTTTAAGGAGGCATGCTGTTTATATAGGTCTGATTGCAACAGGTTGGAATATGTTGCTGTGTTTTGTTCTTTGAATTTCATCCCAGACTGACACTAGTATAATAAAAGGCTGCTGTCTTTTGCAGGTACAGGTGAGGAAGCATGCTGTATATATGTTTGACAGCAGCCACGTGAAATATGGTTGTGACCATTTGTGTCTTCATGCCAGTCTAGTTTCTTTCCTTGAATATTTTTTTCAGTCCATAACTGGATCAAAAGGGTGGATAAAAAGCTCTAAAATTCACCTTGGAGCATCTGTCACCCCACGGTTGGGGGGGGGGGGGTAGCCCTAAGATCACTGGTATAATTCAGCTGTTTCTTCCACAGTTATTACAGCCCAGTCTTGACAAGTTAGAATGTGTTGAAATAATGCAGGAAAACAAGCTGAAAAGACAAAATGAGATAAAAGTGTAGACATAAGCAACCTGATAATGAGGGGAAGCAGTGATGGGGAGAAAATGGAGCAGCACTTGGCAACAGCAGTAGACAGTAGGGGGAGGGGTGTCTCATGGAGCCCTCTATCTAGGGCACCATTTTACGTAAGGCAAGCCCCTGCATGTTTGTACTTTAGTACCCTAATCCAAGGCATACCTCACAGCCACAATACCCCTTCCCTCCCCATCTCTCTCTCTATTTTTTACATTGTTGTTTGGTAAATGCTTGTGGTGATTTGTGGTATTTGACTTCTGAGGTGCAGCCCTTGTAAATATAAGGAAAACTTTGCTTTCTTTTTTATAAATATCTTGTGTTCTCTTAAAAAAACAGAAGGCACCCCAGCCAAGGATCGAACTGGAGAACCTCTTGCTGTGAGCCGGCAACGCTAACTGCTGCACCACCATGGCCACCCATTAACCAAGCAGAAGAATTAGTGCCTTAACTTCCTCTTCTTAAGATATTATTTAAAACTGTCCTCCTCAGCATCAAATCTATTAGCAAAATCAAACACTTGTACAACTGAGAACTTAGGGACATCCTTACATTTATAATTAGTAGTATGCTTGCACCATGCATTATTTAAATCATTCTTTTCTGAAGCATAAATGTGCTCCTGAATTCTAAGAACTAACTCAGTTTTAGGTTGACCAATATAATAAAGAAGGGCATGATGAAAACACTGATAAATAAACCACAAATTTATAGACTTGCAGGTAAAAAAGCCATTAACAGAAATATCTATCTCCATTAATAATTAGTTCTTCAGTATTAGTGTTAATACATGAACAAAAACAGATCAAGGCAGAAAACCGGCAACCTTCACGAAATGTATTCCAAATTTATTTCAAAGACAAGTAACTCCACCGTCGATTTCAATAACCATAAAAACAGACAGCAGAAATTTCAGTTGAGCGCGCTTTCTCCTTGTTAGAATAAAAAAGCTTCTTCAGAACTAAAAAATCCTCCATAACCTTTCCTCTTATATATTACAAGCAATCAATACCCTAATTGCATCTAATTACATTTGCTGCTCATCTTAAAGCAATACATTGCTATACAAGCTTGCGTGTAAAAATGTGTGTTGAAGAATACCCAAGTTTAAAAAGTTTTCCTACCGACAAATGAAAAATAAAAAATGCATGTGTGTGTATATAAAGATATACTTTTTTACTGAATAGACACTTCTAATTAAGTGGACATAATACATGTAAAACATTTCCCCTAAGTAATGCATAGTCCTAAATACTCAACCTAACTATACTGTTGAAATTACTAGTATCGTGTTTAAAAATATATGTATTCTGCACAGTAAAAATTGAAATCAGGGCAGGCAAAGAAATATCTAACTCCCATAAAATATAAATGAAAATACATCAAGGAACATATTTAAATTATTTATAAATGTTTATAATTTAGCCTGTCTTAATCTCAACACACTCTGTATGCTAATGCTGTCATTCAACCCGGGGGGTCTACTGGCATCCAATTTTAGTTGCCAAAAAAGTTCCCTATATTTAACTCTTGATTCCCAGTTGCCCCCCCTAGGATCAATCACTACCTGCTCAATGACCGCATATTTAATATTCATATTTTTGCATGTCAATGAATGTTTGTAGAACGCATTAGACTCCTTTCCTTTTTTTATTTCATATGAGTGTTCATAGATTCTTTTTCTTAGGGTACGTGTAGATTTCTCTATATAAAAACTATTACAAGCCGTACATGTTCCAATATATACAATACCTTTTGTACCACAATTGTAGTGTCTGGATGGAACCAACTTGTATTTCCTAGATGTAATATTAATCTCCTGTCGATCTAAAATGTGTTCACATTGTCCGCAGGACCCAAATTTGTGTGTACTTTTCTTACTGTTAGAATTCCGTGACTTGTTTAGTTCATTTATCTCTAATAAATCTTTTAAATTCTTTCCTCTTTTTCTAATGAAGGTGGGGTGATGTCGTTCATTTTCAAAATTGGCCAATATTTATTAATAATTTTTTCCACAATATTGGAAGTGTCTGAAAAAGTGTGTACCATAGCTTGGCTGTAATTTTCCTTTTCTCTTTCCTTCTTAATAACCATCGTGTCATCTTTCTGTCCTAATAATGGAAAATATTTGTTTTTTCTCCCAACTGTCACTTCCTCAATTAAAGTCTGTATTAACGAATCTGGGTAGTCCCTTTCCAGAAAAAGTTTCTTTATAAATTTGACCTCCTCCAAAAACATCCCCTCTTCACTCGTCATCCTTGATGCCCTTATCAACTGTCCCTTTACTATACCCTTTTTCTGAAAAAAGGGTGTCCACTTTAAAAATGTAAATATGTGTTAGAAAAGGTGGATTTTCTAAATAATTTTGAATGTAAAAAATTATGTGAGTCCTTGTATAAAGTTACATCTAAATAATTAATACTTGTTTCATCGAAGATGTAGGTAAAACTCAAATTCAGTACAAGAATTAATATATTCATAAAATTGAAGGAATGCTAACTTAGACCCTTTCCAAAAAATGCAAATGTCATCCAAAAAACGTGTGTAGAATAAAATATATTGCTTCCATGGTGTATTAAAAATATATTTTTTCTCCCAAAAGTATAACACACAGTTTGCATAAATGGGGGCACATGCTGCCCCCATCGCAACTCCTTTCTTTTGTTGAAAATGGTCACCATTAAAATACACAAAATTGTTCATCAGTACTGTCTCTGTGAAATCTATAATTAAATTAACCAGATTACCATTTAATACAGATTCCATACGTAGAATATCGCGGAACCATTCCAGTCCGATCCTGTGAGGGATACTCGGAAATAATTCCACCACATCTACGGTGACAAAGTATAACTCAGTGTCAACCTTCTCTGTTGGAATATTTCTCAAAAATTCCCATGAATCCCAACTGATGTGTGGAACCGAGTTAATAAAATGCTTTTAATACATGAACACAATTTACAATTATAACATTTAAAAGTTCCTTTTCTGTCCAATTTAAAGGTAACTTATTTAAAATTTAATCTAGATTGAAAAAATATTCTTTAAGCTTCTTCCCATTTTATTAACAAAAATAAGGGTATTTCCTACCACATTCTTTATCTCAGGAGAACTATTTAATATTTTCCAATTACCTTTAATAATTACTTTTATCTGTTTAGTGTCCATTGAATACTGCAACAACATCCCTATAAAATAATTATCTAAATTCTTATTTTTCTCTCTAATTCTATTATTTTTCCTTTCAAAACTTATTTCTTGAAACTTTTCTTCAACTAATTTGTTGGGATAACCTCTGGCTTTGAACTTGTAACAAAGACCTGAAATACATTACTGATTCCATTATTCATGTATTTATTCATTCAAGTGAGAACACTTAGACATCTGAGATGCACACTGTCATACCAGTATCTTTAATCGTGTGTGTGTGTGTGTGTGTGTGTTTGTGTGAGAGAGAGAATTGCTGGTTACAGGGAGACTATCTATGGATGAAAGTGGTCCTGCTGTTATTTTGCTGGACTAGTGTGTATTGGCATGAATGTGGAATACTTTAATGTGGTTACATTTTATGTGATGCAAAAGTGAAAAACATTACCACAGTCATTATTTTCATCACACACAGACATCTAGGATGTACACAGTCAACAAAGTGGATAAAACTGGTGGGTATGGAGGGTCTCTATGCATGAAAGAAAATGACCCTGCTGTCATTTGCTAAAGCTATTATATATTTACAGGACTAATCTGTAATTGTGTCAAACAAGTTGGAATACTTTATTATGGCTGCACTTTGTGATAAAAAATAATGGTCACTATAATGTATTTCAATACTATATTACAGTCACATACATGAGATGTGTACAGCACCAAAGTGGCTGTAATTGATGGGTATGGGGCTATCTCTGGATGAAAGTACAAGCAATCATTATTTGGGCTTTGCAGGACTAAAATATACTTTGTCTGATGTGAGCTTGAATACTTTCATGTGGTTACTAGTTGTATAAAAAATAAAAATATATTATAACCAGTTTTTCATCACATCAGAATTTTGATAACATTGCTATAATTGCTGGGTAAGAGGACAGCCTATGGATGGAAATGACTGGCCTTGCTGTTGAGATCAAATTAAATGGTCAGGAACAAGTGTATATTTTTGTGAAGCAAGATGGAATAATTTACTGGGGACATTTTTTTAAATGCAGTCAGAAATCTGAGGTTCATAGTTTTTTCCTAGGCTACTACATAGCGAGCATCTTAAGAAGACTAGCTTTACATTCCCATGGTAGTTTTTAGTCCTTATATTTTGCATACAAATAACCCAGAGATGGGCAGAACAAGGATATACTGGGAGATTAGAATGTTGCCCCTACTGATGAGGGACAAAGGTGCTAAACGGGAGGGTAAATTTGTGGTTACCCATCCATTCATCCAAATTACATTTGAATAGGGTAAGAGAAGTAACTTGCTTAATGTGGAGTGGAAGACATCTCAACAGAAGCATAGTTACCTGGGATAAAAACATGTCCCTCCAACATGTTCTATTTATATTGCAGAAGAAATGCAGATCACTTGACTGACTATTTTTATGCCACTACTGGACTTGCAAACACGTAATAGGTTGGACAGAATAAAGAATGTTGTAATAGTTTGGACAGACTAAACGTTGTACCTCTATAAGTGACACATATGTCACTTTTCAGCAGCCTGAACTATACTGAGAAGAAGGACAAGGCTTTCAGATAGTCCACACTGATATAATGTAAGCCCTTGATTTTCTTAGTTTAAAACATCATGGTCGTTCCAGTTTTTGGACAAGTACATACTGAAAGAGGCATTATACTCAAAGATTGGCCTAATGAGAATCAAGTACAGTTGAATAATTGCATTCCTGGACCTGGACAAAATACCATTAGATACAAGCTGTGCAATGAAAAATGGAAGCCCTTACAAAAGTTGCTGTTGACATAGCTTCCCAGACCCTTGACTACTGGATTAATTTTCAGGGGTGTATTTTATCTATGTGATAGTTACAAAGGAAGTCATGCTTACCAGAAGATAGGATTATACATATATGGCATTTAAGCAAAACCACAGCTAGTAACTGGCCTGTTACTAGCTGTGGTTTTGCTTGGACTTGCCTTACTGCCTGTTACAAGTTGTGGTTTTGCTCGGAATTTTGTTTGGTTCTGCTGGTGGAATACACTCACTGCCTTTGGGTTTTCTTGCTGATATTTGGCATTTAGTTTTAGTCCATGGCTATGACACCAGATATTTATTTGGGACAAGCCCTGTCAGAGTATCATAATGTCCCCTGGTAAATTTATGATGGCACTGAGTTTGCAGTCATCTACAGACTTGAGATATGCAATGGGCACCGATATGCCCTCATCCATTGCTGCAATAACTTTTTCAAAGAAGTCAGCCGGGTTAAATAATCAGGCTCTGCCCCACTGGCATGGGTTAAAAGTCTGTAGGTTACATATATTCTTATTTATTAATTCCAAAATTATCCTTTCCATAGTCTTATAAATGAGACGTATGGGTCTATAATTACTTGGGTCCGCTGAATTCCCACCTCTGACTAAGGAAGGGAATGACTGTTGGTGTCCTTTATTCATTAGGCACAACACCTGTTTTCAGTCCGATACTGAATAGCCTCTGTATGACCTCTGTATGATGTTTGACAAATCATGATTCAGGTGGATCAGCAGACAGCCTAGTATGTTGTCCAGCCCTACAGTAGTAGTATTTTTGGTCTTAAAGGTGTCTACAAACTGGCTGTACCCGATAAGTACAGGGGTGGTCTCTGTGAGAAAAATGACTTATTTTTTTAGTAGTAGTGATGTTAGTCATGGTGGGGATTGCAGTACATCTAAAAGCAACACATTGGCCATAATTTCTTCACTTTCCGGCATAGTCAGACAACAGCATTTGTACACGATAAGTGTCCATCTCTCTGGCAGTCTGAGCAGGATATGTGCGACAGCAACTGATAATTGGCATCATAGGCAAGTAACACTGCCATCTCACATCACTTGGTACTTTGGTTATATCACTGTCTGCTACTTCCAATGTGTGGAACACGAAAGTTATGTACTTACCATAATGCTAGATTAGTGTTATCTTCTATTGCCCAGTTCAATGCATGGGTTACTGGATCTGATAAGACATTGTCACCTTTTTCCAAGATCTTGGATCGGGGGTTCAGGCTTCTCCCCTAGACATCATTCCCTCCTTATCGCTACAATATCCCAGATTAGGTTTGTCAACTTGTGCCTAACACTTTAACCAAAAGGGCATAAAAAGGCTTGAAAACAACCTACTAATCATGGAAAGTGTGAGAGATTAGATCCAGGCTAAAAACATGACAAGGCCCCTGACGGGCTTATTCGATCAGTCGAGAGCCATTTGATGAAAATTTAGATGAGGGGGACAGAAAGAGGGATGGTTCAGCTGGATGGAAGAAGACAATATGGATCTATAATTATAGTAAGTATATAGATTTCATATCCAATGCTGACGTTTCCATCTGACTCAACGTATGGGACAAAATCCCCAGCTACCAGTAACTCTGGGTGGTCTCATGGAATGATACTCCAAAGAATGGTAGAGCCTACAGATGCATAGGATCTAGAGTGCATCTCCAGCTTATAGTAAGAGACATATGCATGAACAGAAGACCATGTTGCTGCAGCAAATCCCATTGATTGGCACTCCAGCAAAGTAAGCAGTGGAGACAGCCACCACCCCTGGTTGAATGAGTGTTGGGCTTGTGTGGCAAGATAATCTTTTTTTTTTTTTAAAGGCAAAGATAATACAATCAGAGAGACACATGGACAAAGTGATTTTAGAAATGCCCTGACCCAATTTGGTCTTTGAAAAAGAAACAAACAGCTGTTCTGTCTTTCTAATACCATTGATATGATGCAGGTAAAACCTCAACTGACAATTTGGGAAGAAAACCAATAAGTTAATAGTTCAGTTAAGATTTGCTTCTGAGGCCACTACAGGAAGAAAGTGTTGACTAGTCCTAATACCCTATCTGTATGAAAAATTGAGTAGAAAGGTTTGCAACATAATGCTTCTAAATTCAGGGATTCTCCTAGATGAAATGACAGCTGCTAGGAAGAGTTTTCCAAGAGAGAAATTTTAGGTCTGCTGAAGTTGCAGGTTCAAAGGGAGACCTAGAGTCTGAAACATCACTGCTCAGAAGTGCTGAAAGGAGGTCCGTCTCTGCCCCTGGGGTGATGTCCATTAAAGGTATTCCACCCTCTGACCCAGGATGTGTGGATCCTGCAAAGGGATTTTTTTTTAAACAGGAAACCAAGAAACATCCTTATTGAGTTATCACTTAAACAGGCAATCATACATTCGTATAAATGAAAATAAACCATACTGACACAGTTGCAAATATTATGCATCACTTATAATGTATACAGTCATTGCCAGTCAAACATTAACTCATTCAATTCATGCATTCCCTTAAACCTCATTCCTCCTCCAAAATATTATTTTGCATGTGTTGTTAGCAAAATTCCCATTTTTTTCTATGTAATTTACTCCTACCCTTTTCTAAATATCCCACATTCAGTACTTTCACTTTTGTTACTACATTCACTACTTCTAGTACATTTGGTTTAGACTTTGATTTTCTAATAATGGCTATTTTGGCAGTCATCAGAATTGAACTCCGCAAGGCCTTACTATGTCTAGGCAATTCAAATTCTGTACATCTCAAAAAATATTTTCCTTAGTTACACAAATTTGCTCAGCCTATATTTCAGACAGAGAAGTCTGCAGGGAATTTTTCCAGACTTACCAACTCATCACACCGCCCCCCCCCAAATATGTTCCCAATTACCTCTTTCTTCCCTATCACACCTCCAACATTTGCAATCCACCTGAGGAAAAAGTTTTGGAGTCTGCTTGGGGTACAAAAATATATATGAAAACATTTCCATGCAAAGATCCTAAACCATCTAGACTTTGCTGCATATTTGGAAGAATATATATATAACCTCCCATTGTTTCTTTGTGAATTGCATATCAAATCTCTCTTCCCAATCATTTCCATTCTACTCTGATTGATTCATATAGTTATCATGCAATATTTTATATGCCCTACTAATTAACCATTTTTTTCAAACACCTTTATTGAATTATCACTTGTGACGGGCAAATTTACATATAAAAGTAAGCAAACTATATTACCATAAAAAAATACACTTTGCATATATTGCTATATATCATATAACCTAAGCAATATTACATAAATTATTCAACTCCTGCCTTTTTTTAAACAGAACACATCATTATTAAACCATCACTTACTACATAGGCAATCATTCATTTATAAAAAAGAAAACAAACCACAGACACAATCCTAGTTGCAAGCATTTTACATCACATACCATACTGACATATTCCAAGTTGCAAACATTATACATCACTTATAATTTACTCAATCTTTCTCACTCAAACATGACATAGGTCATTTAAGTCCTGCTGTCTTTTAAACCTCATTCCTCCCTTGTATGCATTGTTTACACAATTCCCATTTTTTCCTATATACTGTAGTTTGCTCCTAAACTTTTCTAAATATCTCAATATCAGTTGCTTTATCTTGGTTACTATATTCACTACTTTCAGTATAGCTGGTTTAGATTTTGATTTCTATTTTCTAGTAATTGCTTTTTTTTTGACAGCCACCATTATTAGACACAGCAACGCCTTACCATGTCGAAGCAATTTTGATACTGTAACATAGCTCAGAAAAATCATCTCCCTCGTCAGACCAATCTGCCCACCCAGAATGTCTGACAGTGCATCTCGCAGAGATTCCCTAGTGTCTGCCAATTCACCTCACTCCCAGAAAATATGCTCCCAATTACCTTTTTCTTCCCCTTCACATCTCCAACATTTGCTGTCTGCCTGAAGAAAACTTCTCCGGAGTCTGCTTGGGGTATAAACATATCTACGCAACATTTCCAGGCAAAAATCCTAAATCTTCCAACAGATTTTGCTGCGTATTTGGGAGACATACATATATCCTCCCATTATTTCTTTGTGAACTGTTTATACAATCTCTCTTTCCAATCCTTTATAGCCTCCTCTGATTGATTCTTAAAGTTATCCTGCAATATTTTATATGCTCTATTAATTTTTCCTTTTTTAATGGCAGCTTCTATTCTAGATTCTATTGAAAACTCTACCAGTGCTGGTCTTTCATTTAGAACCCTCCTATTTCTCTCTCTTTTCCTATACTCTGATATCAATCCCTGACAGGGAATGTAATCTCTAACCTGCAGTCCAAATAAATTCTTGGCATCTTCCCATTCTATCATCTTTCCCTCTCTAGTTATTTGCTCCCAATACCTTGGGTCCTTTGCCAGTTTTCTCCAATAAATTCCAGCCCCCTCTTGTCTATTTTCTGCATCCTTAATTGCAGTCATCTCTATCGGCAGAATCTCCTTCCTCCGTTCCCGTGTTGGTTTAGTTCTTAGAATACTTTCTGCTACTTTATGGATACAATATTCTGTATGATTATTGTTATTCTCCTTAAAGGCCTGCATCCAAAATCTCAGTCTCTCCGTTTCTTGCGCTTTCCCTGTTTTATCATCATCCCTTTCCACTATGAATTATAGTTTTCTGCTTGAGCTATGTATAGGAGTCTTACATGTGTAGCTCTGAAATCCCCCTACAAACTGGGTAATCCCAATCTGCCCTGTTCTGCTGTTAGAATCAGCTTATCCCACTTGATTCCTGCCGCCGTCTTTGCCAGTGTCTTTCAGCTCTCTATTAATTGCTACCCACAACTTCTCCTCTGGTTGATAAAAATACGCCTGACCTGATACTAATTATCCCTTTTTAATAGGTTCATACTAGGCTATCTGCCCTGGGGCATTTATAAGCCTAGCCCGATTGTGTTTGGCTTACGCCACCCCTTGATTTGAGTATACTGTGCCCTTTTTAAAGTTTAGTTTACTGTGCCTCTGTCTAATAGTGACACGTAAGTAATCCCCGGGACAAACCTACGATCCCCCATCCACTCATCAAGATTCTTCTTGAAGAGAGTCAGTGAGGTGCTCTACCTAACATGAATTGAAATTCCATTCCAGAGCAAAGGGAGCCTCTGGGTTATGAATCTGTCCCTCCAACATGTTCTATTTATTTCTGTGCTGAGGTTCAAGTCCCTCGAGCGCGTGGCTCTAAGAGATTTAGAGTTACTGAGGTGGAGCATGGCCATTAATTCTGGGTTGGACATAGCTTTATATGTCAGGCATAGATCACCTCAAAGTAGGCGGTATGCAACTGAGTAGAGCTGGAGTTTTTTTTTTTTTTTCAATAATCATTTTTATTGTTTTGCAAAACCATTATACATTTCACCCACTATTTACATTATGTACAATATTGCTTCCAATGTTTTAGTTCCATTTTGAATTTCCCTATAATACATTAAGAATAAATATCATTTTAACCAAGTACAGGAAAATAAAATCACTAAAAATTAAACATAAAAACATCTACAATAGACAATTATAAACCAACTCAGGCCAATAATTTGTATTATTTCTACATTTTCTATCTAATCCAAGAATGTGTTGGTACACATACATAATGTCCTGACGGAAAGTGGATAGGAACCGCTACGCCAAAATAATATTAAAGATTTGTTCCCAAATTTTTATGCTGTTTATACTTTTCTTATTATTTCTAATTAACAATTTGTGCGCTAATATATGCTTAATCGCTAACAACCTGAAATTTTGCCACGACACCTGTGCTGGGTTCAACCAATTTGTGGCTATATATAATTTCATTAGTAAACTAATATTCATAATTACAATCTTTTTGTTTTGTCCAAATTCTCCGTGGAATATGTAGAATCAGAAATTCCCAGGAGAGTGTTGAGTTTTGGTAACCCATTTTTTGTAGTTGTAACTTTAAAGAATTCCATAATTTATAAATGCACTTGCAACTCCAGAACATGTGTAACAGGTCTGCTGTCTGATCTACACACTGTGGACATTTAGGTGACTTTTTTTAATCAAATTTATGAAGTGTTAGATGGGTATAATATGCATTGTTAAATATCATCAATTGAGTAAAGACCAGTTTTTGAAGTGATACGGATTTTAATGTTAAGTTAAACTGAGCTGGAGTTTTTTTAACCGAGCAGCATATGGCATCTGTTTGAGTCCCTTGATCCTCCTGGTGAGGTACTTTTGGGGTCTTTCTAATTGCTGCAGGTGTCGGGTAAGTTACATCCCAAAGGGGGCATTGTATTCTATGATGGGTCTGATGAGTGATGAATAAAGGGGCACGATTACCTCTCTTGGTCTAGATGTGAATCCTTTCATGATGAGGTGGGCTATGTAGAAGGTCTTTCTAACCACTTTGGCAATGTGGTTGTCAAAGGAGAGATTGCTATCAACTTGGGTCCCCAGATCCCTAATTATTTTCTCTGTACTTAATGGGTTACCACCTATGTGGTAATTTGTGGGCACATTTTTTTGCCAAAGGGTATGACTATACACTTTTTGGCATTTAGCTTTAGACCATGGCTCTGGCACCAGTTATCCGTCTCTGCGAGACCTTTTTGAAGGATGCTTGTGTCAGCTGGAGTGTCGATTATGGTGCCCAGTTTGCAGTCATCTGCGAACTTAGTGAGCCATAGTCCTCCCAAGTTGGCCTGTACCTCAGAAAAGTAAATACCGAACAAGAGAGGTCCCAGGACAGAACCTTGTGGGATGCCACTTGTGACCGGTTTCGAGTCTGACATGGCTCCAGCAACTCTGACTCTGTGGGTTCTGTCTTTGAGCCAGTTTGTGACCCATCTTGTGACATAGGGGTTTATATTTAGGCTGGATAGCTTATCTATATTGCCCGAGTGGGATATTGTGTCAAATGCCTTTGCGAGGTCCAGATAGGCTGTGTGGACTACCTTCCCTTCATCTATGGCCTTGGTGACCGTTTCGAAGAAGTCGACCAGGTTCAAAAGGCAGGATCTGCCCTTGACAAAGCCAAATTGGGTAGGATCTAGTGTCTGTAGGTCCCCAATGTCTTTGTTTATGAGTTCCATGATGATCCTCTCCATAGCCTTGCAGACTAGGCTAGTCAGGCTTATGGGGCGATAGTTTCCAGGGTCCGCAGAAGCGCCACCTTTGTGGAGTGAGACCACTGTTGCTGTACGCCATTCTTTGGGCACATATCTTGTAGTGAGGCTAAGATTGTACAGCAGTTTTACTTGAGGGATTAGTTCTTCTTGGAGTTCATGTAGGACGCAACCCGGGACGCCATCTGGTCCCATGGAAGCAGTGTTTTTTGCTTTGGAGAGGGCGGCCTTCACCTGAGCATCAGAGATGTTTGGGAGGCTGCACTCTGCCGGGATAGATACTTGCTCTTTTGGGGGGGGAGTTTGCACTGAACCTGTCTGCCAGGATATTGGCGATGTCTGTGGGTTCAGTGTATTTTTTGTCGCTTAGAATCAACTCAGAACAAGTCTGGGAGTTGCATCCCAGGTTCCTAACATAACTGAAAAAAGCCTTATGATTGTCTTTAGTGCCCTGTGCAATTTTTCTCTCGAAGCTGGCCTTGGAGGATTTTATGAGGGATCTTAATTTTTTGCTAGTACTGATCAGAAATGCCTTCCCTTTTAGGGATTTTGCTCTATCATGTAGTAGCTTCCTCCTTCTGTTGTACAGTG
Organism: Protopterus annectens; assembly: GCF_019279795.1. Lineage (NCBI taxonomy): Eukaryota > Metazoa > Chordata > Ceratodontiformes > Protopteridae > Protopterus > Protopterus annectens. The sequence continues at coordinate 276,928,826 of NC_056728.1, forward strand.
TATTTATGGCTGGGGTCCACCAGACTGGACGCCTGCCTTTGGAAGATTGGGTCTTGATTTTGTTTGGGATAGCATGATCCATGCATTCCTGGAGATGTCTGTAGAATGTATTTATATAGGATTCTGCAGTTTGGGCCATGGTTTCCACTGGCCCTGGGGCCTTGAAGGATTCCACTTCGGTTTTGAGAAGTGTGACGTTCGCTTTTGAGAAGTTTTTCACTGTGGTTTTCTGGGCTGGGGGTGGGGTCGGGATGTGGATATCCAGTGAAATTAATTTATGGTCTGATCTTACCAATGAGGGATATACTTCTGGTATGGAGCATAGAATCCCCATGTTGGTAATGATCAGGTCTAGTATGTTTTCCCCTCTTGTGGGAGTGATGACTAGTTGTTCCATAGCATTTGAGTTTATAAATTCCAGGAACCTTTGGGCTAAGGTGCCGGGGCTTGAGTAATGCTCCCAGTCTATGTTTGGGTAGTTGAAGTTGCCCAATATAATGGTGTTCGGAGAGATCTTCATGTTCTCCAATGTTTTCAGGAAAGCAGAGTGGGATTCCTGACTTTGAGAGGGTGGTCTGTAGGATGCTATAAACTGAAAAGCAGTCTTGCCCACTGTCAGTTGCACATGGATGGTCTCCGATACTTCGTGCAATGCCACTAACTATCCTTGATAAATATGGAAACTCCCCCTCCTTTTGTAGTTCGGTCCGGGTTTTGGGGCCGAAAAGCATGATATGAGGTGTAACCTGGTAGTGCTGGGGTGCTCTCTGGAGCCTTGAACCAGGTTTCTGTCACTGCACAGATATCGAAGTTCTCCATACTGAGGAGAGCTTCAAGTGCATGCATCTTGAGGTTAAGACTTCTGGCATTTAGCAGCATTACCCTTAGTTTCTTGTTCCTTGTGCTGTCTATGGAGGTGGGTTTGACTTTTGAGCCTTGCCTAAAAAAGGCACTATGGGGGTGGCAAGAGCCTTTGCCAATATCTGAAAGCCTAGGGGTGACAGGTGCAAGCCGTCCCTAGCGAAGCAACGTGGCTTGTCGAGCATGTCATCCCAGGCTGACAGGCACTGGGATCCCCTGTGAATGACACCAAAATTTTAGCCAATTGTTAAAATCGATCATTTTGTCTTTATACTGTGGCATCATTCTAGGTGAGGGTAAGATGCTGTTCAAGGTCAGGGTCATACCGGCCTGGGCTACATGATCAGAGAGCTCCTCTATGTCTCTTTTCATGTAGTCAAGGGAGGTACGTCTCAGGTCATTCACGCCAGCATGTACAATGACCGAGTCATATTTGTATTTGCTTTGGAGTGACCTGAGTGCTTGCGTTATGTGGCGGATCCTAGCGTCCGACAGGCAGCTCACTGTGACCTTCTCTTTATTCAGCCTGGTGAGCGGGACGTCAGTGTGTCTGACAATAGTGTCACCTATTACAAGAGTATCAAGTGTGTTATTCAGCCTTAAGGGCTGTGACTGCTTGGCACACTGATTTTGTGTGCTATGTGTTGTATGTGTTTTGTTTTGGGGTAGCGTTTGCTTGGATGTCTGCTTTGGAGGTCTCTGTTGCTTAGGTAGATTTTTATTTAGAGCCTCCGAGTATGTTTTTGTGTTTTTATGTGTATGGTTCACTGTTGTGGTGGGACTATGTGATACTGGAATTGTGTTGTGTGAGGTTACCTTCTCCTCCTGACTGGTTACACCAGTTTTGGGATGAGAGAGCTCAGCCTCCAGTTTGGCTATATGGTTGCATCTCTCACATATATTTGAACCTGTTTGGAGGAGGAGAGGGTTGTCCGTGTACATGAGACAGTTGTAACATTGCCTCAAAATTCCCAGATTCACCAGCTGGACTGGGGAGGAAACCATTGACTGACCTTTGGACATGCTAGAGTAATATAGGGAACTGAATTAAAATGGACCAATAGGGGACAAGGTAATCGTAGAGAGTATAACAGTAAGTAGTGCTTATAGTTTATTAGTGCTAACTTGTAAAATTACTTATTTGGACCAGTGAGGGGTCTTAGAATGAGTATATGGTGTTTAATTTGAGAGATAGAGCAGTTCTAAGGGAAAAAGTGAAGAGCAGACTTTGTGGAGCCAGGAATAGTTTAAACCCAATTAGGTGGCACTGCCCGATGTTGCGCTATGCACAAAAACGCTCAAAACCGTGCAAAAGAGGGTTTTAAGAGAGGGAGATCAAGGAGTTAGGAAATGACCCAAAATGGCCAATAAAACTACAGTTTCAAGGCAGTAACCACTCCCACAGGGGCAGGCAGGCTGCTCAATGTTTATCACTGCCACTGATGAACACAGAGACTTCCCTTTAGCCCAAGCAAACAATGGCCTCCAAGAAACTTACAAACAGTTCAGAACAGCAAATCTGTAACTGAACTTTTTTAAATCTCAGAAAAGTGGGAAAAAAGCAAGATTTTTTGTTTTTTTAAGGAAAGCAGAGGTTCACAAGTATCAACAAGTTAGAACAGTGCAGTAAATGACCCCACACTTGAGTGTTAGGCCAGAGACAGATAAAATGCAAGTTTTAAGAAAAAAAAACGATTTTAAAAATAAGTGCAGGCAGGAAATTCAGTAATCAGCTCTAGGTTGTGTTCTAAATACAGTTACCAACAAAGAAATCAAATTTAACAAGCCATAAAATGCTCAAAAGTAGGCGGCAATGCAGAAAAACTTAACAAATAATCTGAAGCAAAATACTTAAAATCTCAAAAGTGGGTCCTTTCTTCTCTCAACGTTTTCTCCTCTTGGTGGGTGCTTCACCAACAGCCAACAAGTCCAAAAAGACGCCAAAACCACGAGGCAATCAGGTTTTAAGAGAGGAAGATCAAGGAGTTAGGAATTGACCCAAAATGGCCAATAAAACTACAGTTTCAAGGCAGTAACCACTCCCACAGGGACAGGCAGGCTGCTCAATGTTTATCACTGCCACTGATGAACACAGAGGCATTCCTTTAGCCCAAGCAAACAATGGCCTCCAAGAAACTTACAAACAGTTCAGAACAGCAAATCTGTAACTGAACTTTTTTAAATCTCAGAAAAGTGGGGAAAAAAGCAAGATTTTTTAGTTTTTATTAAGGAAAGCAGAGGTTCACAAGTATCAACAAGTTAGAACAGTGCAGTAAATGACCCCACACTTGAGTGCTAGGCCAGAGACAGATAAAATGCAAGTTTTAAGAAAAAAAAAACGATTTTAAAAATAAGTGCATGCAGGAAATTCAGTAATCAGTTCTAGGTTGTGTTCTAAATACAGTTACCAACACAGAAATCAAATTTAACAAGCCAGAAAATACTCAAAAGTAGGCGGCAATGCAGAAAAACTTAACAAATAATCTGAAGCAAAATATTTAAAATTTCAAAAGTGGCTCCTTTCTTCTCTCAGCATTTTCTCCTCTTGGTGGGTGCTTCACCAACAGCCAACAAGTCCAAAAAGACACCAAAACCACGAGGCAATCAGGTTTTAAGAGAGGAAGATCAAGGAGTTAGGAATTAACCCAAAATGGCCAATAAAACTACAGTTTCAAGACAGTAACCACTCCCACAGGGGCAGGCAGGCTGCTCAATGTTTATCACTGCCACTGATGAACATAGAAACTTCCCTTTAGCCCAAGCAAACAATGGCCTCCAAGAAACTTACAAACAGTTCAGAACAGCAAATCTGTAACTGAACTTTTTTAAATCTCAGAAAAGTGGGAAAAAGCAAGATTTTTTTTTTTTTTTTTAAGGAAAGCAGAGGTTCACAAGTATCAACAAGTTAGAACAGTGCAGTAAATGACCCCACACTTGAGTGCTAGGCCAGAGACAGATAAAATGCAAGTTTTAAGAAAAAAACGATTTTAAAAATAAGTGCAGGCAGGAAATTCAGTAATAACAGCTTATGTTCTGCATTCTACTAAAAAACTCTACCAGTACTGGTCTTTCTCTTTGCCTATATTCCGAAATATCAATCTTGGATAGGGAAGGCAATCTCTAGCCTGCAATGCAAATGAATCCTTGGCCTCTTCTCATTCTATTACTTTTCCAACTCTATTTGCGCCCAGTACCTTGGATCCTTTGCCAGTTTTCTCCAGTAAATTCCAGATCCCCCCTTGCCTATTCTCTATACCCTTAATTGCAGTAACCCCCCCCATTTCATCATCAACCCTTTCCACTTATAGCTTTCTGTTTATGCTCTGTATATCAGCCTTAACTGATTAGCTCTGAAATACCCCTTCAAATCAGGTAATCCCAAACCACCTTGTTCTACTGGAAGGATCAACTAATCCCACTTGACTCTTGTTCTCTTCCCCTCTCAGATAAAATCCTTCTCTTCTCTATTAATTGCTATCTACAGCATTTCCTCTGGTTGATAAAAATATGTCTAACCATTGTATAAAACTCAAGGAACTGAAAACCCATAAAGAAGAGCTTCTAATTTCTCAGTTTTTGTATAATCTTTTGTCTAGCATCTTCCCACATATCCTTAGCTGCCATAGCAAATCCCTTTTAATCTACACTAAGTACTTAATTTTATCATCTACCCATAAATATGGGTATTGCTAAACCAATGTGTGTGTGGGTACATAGTTTACAGTTATTACCACCTTTGTTTTATCTTCATTAATTTTGTATCCTGAAAAGACCTGAAACTGTCTCAGAATGTTCCACAGCAATGAAATGCCCTTTTCTGTTTTTATCAGGTATAAAATAATATCTGCAAATAAAGCAGTTTTCCTAACCACCATACCAATTATATCATTGAATTTCTGAGTCCTTTACTTTCTTTGCCAATGGTTCCAAATATACTGCAAATAAAGGGGATCTGTGGAGGGATCATGTTCTCGCAGGCAGAACATGTTTCAAGTCCAGAGGCCTTGACGGACATTATCTCTACTTCATCAAGAAAAAAAAGCAATACAAATATCAGCAGTAAATCTAAAGTATTGTAAAGAGAAGACTCCTAAAACTACCACTACAGAAAATGAAAGAATCCAATTTTTTATACTGTGCAGGACAGGAAAGACAGTATGAACTCCTGAACACCAAAAGAAGTTAAAGCTAGTATAATATTCAAAAACTACCTAAGCGACTAACAGCTAGCCTAAAAATGGTTAGAAAGGCGACTAATCTACAAAAGCACCATCAAGGAAGGGAAATAATCCACTTATCTCCCGGACGAACATGGAGTCCTCAGAACTGTACTTGAATGAACAGAAGGCACAAGTGATCTGAGGTATTGTTGGGATAAAGAGGGAATTGTGGATAGGGGAGGAGGCTGAATCCTGGATTCAATAGCTTGGAAAAAGGGTCAAGGTCAGAATCAATTACTCACATGTTCAGTTGGACAGACAGTACAACATCAAATCTGCTTGTTCTCCTTGTCTTAGCATGACTTTTATTCAGGTACTCTTGTTTCCACCAAAACTTCAAAGACATGCAGTTAGTGAACTAGCATTCCTTCAATTTACCTGTAGGTAGCAGTATGCGTGAAACTTGTGATAGATCTCATTTGCAATGTCAGTGTCTCTGCACGCGTGTGAAAAAAATATCAATTTCATAAGTGGAGACCTGCACACAGTATTTGGAGAGGCACTCAAGTCTTATAGCTTGCAGCTGAAACAATTAACAATTAATTCTTTTTTAAAAATAAGGCATAAATTGCATCACAAAATACCTAGACCATCAGTGCCCCCGGTACCCCTAGCTGTATAATGGGTTTTTGACATATCCTTAATACTGGGCTCCATCCTCAACCTCTACCCTGGAATCCACATAGTCTAAAGCCAGCCTTTTGCAGAGATAAGCAAAGAACGATATTACACTTTGTTTGGTTCATAGGGGATTACTAGGCTAACAGCTTCAGGGCCCTTACAAGCCTAACACTTTGTTTGGTTCATAGGGGATTACTAGGCTAACAGCTTCAGGGCCCTTACAAGCCTATACAATATAACCAGATTTTACCCAATATGTGTCCCACAGAGGCAAGAGAATGGCATAGATTTGTGCCTGGTCACTGAGTATCTTACAGACTGCTCCTGTCTATAAGGGACACTGGCACTAACCAAGTGTGAATTTGCAATTCCCCATCCATTGATCAAACTTGTGTTTGAAAATGGACAGGGAAAGGCTCTGCTTAATGTGAACAGGAAGCCTGTTCTAGAGAATGTGTATTAAATACATATCTGTCTTTCCAGCATGTTTTATTTGAGTCACTGACTAAGTTTAGATCCTTGGATCAGGTGACCCTCGTTTGACTTGCAGATGTATAGCAACTCCATTAGGGCTGGATTTGGGAGTGCCTTGTAGGTCAGGCATAGGTTACCCCTTAACAGTCGGTAGGAGAGAGTAAAGAGCTAGGGTTATTAGTCTATCTGCTTAGCTCGTGTTGTTTATACCCTGTATTTTCATTGTCAAGAACCTCTGTGGTAGGTCCAACTGCTGTAAAAGTGCCCGGGGTCAACTACATGCCAAATGGTGCACTGTACTCAATTATTGCTCTAATGAGGGCTGAGTACAGTGCGGCTATAATTTCCTTGGACCTGGAAGCCATACTTTAGCTTATAAGTTGTGCCACATAAAAGGATTTTCTCACCATTGTGGACACATGGCAGTCAAAAGTTCAGGCGACTTTTATTTATTTTTATTTTTTATTTTACATTTGTTTACTGGGAAAATCCAGCGGGACAAGGTCCATTTTCAGTGGATGTCTGGGAGAAAAGCTCCACAATTAAGAAGAAAATACAATGAGAAATATACAAAATGGTAATACAGAAGATTACTTACAAGCAGAGATATTCATTAATTTGCTCAATAGATTAACCGACATTGCAGGACTGAAATACAGTTAGATTAATATTTACATAGGTACAAGCATAGATATTCAATAATTTGTTCACAATAGTTAACAGGCATTGCAGGACTGAAATACTGTTAGATTAATATTTACAAAGGTAGTGTCGACAGTTTACAGTTTTAGTAAGTGTGCACAGAAAGACGTACAAAGAACAATGTTGGATATTCTAAGAGTATGTATTTCTATGTGAATAGAATACTGTGTATTCTAGACTGGAGTTGTTTGGAGGAAGAGAAGGTATAGAGATTGTCAAGTGATACATGGGCAGATCCAAGTTGTCCTGAGATGAGATTTGAGTAATTTGTTGAAGTTTGTTTGTTGTTGTGGAGTTTATATTGGTGGGAAGATTGTTCCATTTTTTGGCTATGATGTGGGAATATAGGGCTTTTCTGCAGTGATGTTAGCAGTAGTAACACTGAGGAGAGGTTTATTGGATGAGCAGATAAGCTTCTATCTATGTGCTCAGATCTTGCACTGCTAAGTCTAATCTAAGGAGTGTGCTATTGATGTTGCAATTTGAAGGGGTATTTGGCATCCCAAAGGTTATGGTAATACATTTTTCTGCACTTAGTTTTAGGCCATGGTTCTGGCACCAATCATCTGTCTGATTTAGACTCTCCTAAAGGATATTTAAATCATTGGGGGATTTAGTGACTGCCCCAGCTTGCAGTCATCGGCAAACTTTGTTATCCAGAGGCCTTGTACATTTGCTTTCAATTCAGAGGGGTATATTAACAGAAGTGGTTCCAGTACTGAGCCCTGTAGTACAGCTCTAGTAACTGCCATGTTGCTGGATCTGGATTCACCCACTTTAACCATATGTGTCCTGAGTCAATTGGGGATTTATGCCCAGTTTTGTGAGTTTATTTATAATACTAGAGTAGGGAATTGTGTCAAATGGGGAGCAAAAATTTAAAATACATAGCGGTGATACCCTTTTTTCCACTCTCCTCATAATCAGACATCAGGCATGGATACTTTCTGAGGCAGGGGTGAGGAGGCATGATGTGTATATGTATAACAGCAACAACGTGAAAGATATGTCTGTGGACATAAGCTGTTTCACTTTCATCCCAGCCTGATACCATAGGAGTACAAAGGTGGTGATAGCTTTTTATCTTGGGAGGTTTGAAAGTAGATAATATTGCCAGAAATTACTTATGTAGCCTAGCAAACATATTTTTCTCAGTTTATTAGGACAGAATATTCAGTCAGCCTTGAGCATTAAGGTTCATAGGTATATACTAGGCTAATGACCACCAGGGCCTTTATAAGCCTAGCCATGCAATCCAACCCAATTGTGTCCCCATGTATCATGGGTGTTTATTAGGAGGGGGTATGTTAGGAAGTTTCTAGAGGTTATGGGGGTATGTTAGTTTGATCACAGAGGCGAGGGACAGACCCAGTGTAAATTTCCTATTTCCCATCCACTGGTCAAAGTTACGTTTAATAGGGTTAGAGACAGACTCTACTTCATGTGGATGGGGACCCTCTGATACAGATCTATTTTGCCAACATGTGTCATTTATGTCGCAAGCAAAATTTAAGTCCTTGGATCCAGTGGTTCCAATGATGTTCATTTTGTGGCTGTGCAAAAGGTCATTCAGAACTGGATATGAGGATGCCTTGTATGCCAGGCACATATTGCCTCTCTGTAACCTGTAAGAGACAAGAGTATAGAAGCAGGACTTTATGGCAATCCATAAAGGACAATGTGTGTATACCATGGATTCTACTGTGGGTGTTCCAATGGTTGCATACATCTGATCAGATACATGCTGAAGGTGGCATTACAGTTAATGAGTCTGATAAAGGCTGAATAAAGTGGCACTATGACTTCCTTGAACTTGAACCTGAATGCCATGCCCTTACTTGTAAAGTTGTGGGACACAGAATATGTCTTACTACCTTGACTACTTGTTTGTCAAAGGCCAGATTACTGTATACATACGTCCTCCAGGTCAATTCTTAGGGGTGTCATAGCGATGGAATAATTGGCTTGGATGGCAGTTTTCCCAAAAGGCACTATAATGCATATCTTGCCACCGAGTTATAATCTGTGACTTTGGCACCAGTAATCTGTCTGCATTAGACTCTCTTGTAAAAAAGTTTGTGTTAGGGGAGGATCTATGATAGCTCCCAACTTGCAATTACATGAGAACTTGGTCAGCCAATGGCCCTTGACATCTGCCTTCACCTCTAAGTAGATGGCCAAACAGGAGTGGTTCCAGCATAGAACCCCAAGGTACCCTGCTAGTGACCTGTCTCAGTGGAGATAGTTTCACCAATCCAGACTTCCTGGGTACTGTCTGTGAGCAAGCTGGCAATCTATCGAGTTATGCAAGGATTTATGCTCAGTTTGACGAGTCTGTAAACTATATCAGAGTGGAGTACTGTATCGAATGCCTTAACCAGATCCAGGTGGACAGTATGCACAGCTTTCCCCCTCAACCATTATCTTAGTGACCTTCTCAAAGAAGTCTACCAGGTTTAGTAGGCATGACCTTCCCATGACAAAGCCAAACGAGGTTGGGTCTAAGGTCTGAAGGTTCCTTAGGTCTTTGCTGATCATTTCCATGACAATTCATTCAATGGCTTTGCATATATGACTAGTTAAGACTAAAAACTGTAGTTTCTGGTGTTGGTTGATGGTCCACCCTTGGGAAGTGGGATAACAGTTGCAGTCCTTCCATTCTCTTGGTACAAAGCCTGTTTTGAGGCTGTGCTTTTGGCCTTAGTGAGTACTACCAGAACCTGCTCCTTGTTAATAGTTGGGGGGGTTAATGCTTGCAGGTATTTAATAGAGGGTGAAGTTTGAGCTAAATTTGTCAGCCAGCAAATTCACTATGTTACTCCGCCCAGTGCAGCTGGCAGCGTTAACCATCAGTTTGGCATACTAATATGTGCTGCCTTTGAGGTTTCAGACACAGCTGTGGTTGTCTTTATCCTTCTGAGGCCATCCTGACCTTGTAACTGGCCTTGTTGGACTTTATTAATCCTCTCAGTTTCCTGTTTAGTTTAATTACAGTGTTCCTATCATTATGGGAGTTGCTCTTCCTCACTTTAGTCATGACTATTTATTTTGTTATATACACTACTAAGGTTAGGATTGTGCCAGTGTGGTTTGTTTTTAAAATTAGTTTTGGGCCTACTTCTAGTACAGCCATTTACATTGTTGTACAGGGTCTCTATAAACAATTCCGCATAGGTTGCTGTGAATTCTGGGTTGACAGGGGCACTGAATTTTGACAAAGTATCATTTAATAGGATGTAGTTTGATTTGGTATAATTGGAAAAGAGCTCAGAAGACCACCATGGCAATAAGAACAATTTATTACAGACAAGCGCTTTCACATAGTACACCTATGCTTTCTCAAGTAAAAAAAAAAAGTCTTTCAGCTTTTCCCAGTTAGGTGTTGGCACAGTGGAAATCTGGTCCACTCATGATTGGCAGTGGATTTTTATGGTGCCGAGTTGCCAGCCCGATGCCCAACCTTCAAAGAAGGCATGCCTATTCATGCTGGCACCTTCCTGCATGTTTTTAGCGTCACTCGACCACAGGGAGGATATGCAGACTCCACATAGAAGGCTCTCCAGCCAAGAATCGAACGGGAGAACCTCTTGCTGTGAGGCGACAATGCTAATTGCTGCACCACCACGGCACTCGTCCTTAATACAAAATAGCATAGAATTTCACATTTTATACAAGTTAAATGTACTAAAAGTTAATTGAAACAATTAAAATCACTTAATTAAATCATTAGTTCATCATTTCATTTACTTAAGAGGACGGGCAACTAACTCTGGTTTAATGTGCACATAATTGTTCAAGCCTGGATATACGTGCGCCTGTAACCTTAAAATCCACTTTAGTTCAATCAGTTCTACTTGATTTTTACGGTTGCCTCCCCTTTTATCTAAAGAAACTGTAAAACTTTAAAAACAAAACTATGTGTGGAAAATTCCATTATATGTCTAGCTAAAGCAAATTGTTTTTATTCTTTATATCTTATGTATGTTGATAAACCCTATCTTTAAGTCTCTTCTGAGTTTTGCCCATATAAAAACATTCACAATTTTTACACTCTGCTAAATAGACCAGATTAGAATTACTGCATGTAACATAAAACCTAGGAACAAATGTATAGGATAAATATGGATGCTTAAACTATTGTATCCTGCAAATATGCTCACACATCCTACAATTCCTACACTGAAATGTTCCTACTTTGTGTGCCTGAGCTGCTGTTCTCTGCCGATCATTGCATAGAAGCTGTTTCAGGTTCCGGTTATTTTTATATATAAAACGTGGAGCCTGTCCTATGATATCAAGTGTTTCCTTGTCTCCTGTCAAAAAGTGTCATTTCTTTTAATGATCTCACACATCCTGCTACTATTATTAGCATATTTAGTCATAAAACATACTTAATATTTTTTTTTCATTCGAGACTCTTTTTTGGCTAACTCCTGTGCAAACAGTTCAATTACCATTCTGTATAACAGCTTCCCTAATATTTTTGAAAGGAGACCTCCCATGCCCTCTGAAAATAAACATTCCTTGTAAATTATCTATCTCACTTCTTCTATCCTTAGCTCTGTTACAAATATTAACTCTATGTAACTGTCTTTTAACAATATTAGGAAAAATATATCTGGGATGCATACTACTGTGCTCCAGTAAACTGTTTTTCCAACACAATTTACGAAAAAGCTTAGTGTTAATAGCTCCTGCCACATCTCATACTGAAACATCTAAAAATCTATAGAGTTAAGGGAGTATGGCACTGTAAACTTCAGAAAGTCTGTTGTCTGCTCTAAATACTTAATGAAGTAAAATAAAGACTGCAGTCCCCCATCCCATAACAAAAAATGTCATCAACAAAACGTCTATACATTTTTATGTGCATACTAAGCATGTTATTAAATAGATGTTTATTCTCCCAGTAATATACTGTCAAATTCGCGTAGGAATTAGCACAGGGGGACACATGGAAACCACCCACTTTTGTAAATAAATGGTATCTTCATACATAAAAACATTATTGGATAGAATTAAATCTAGCAATGCACAAATCAATAAAATTTCATTAGCATTGCCAGACCCTAAACTATTCATAACATCTGTAATCGCTTCTATGCCATAGGCATTAGGTATGCATGTGAATAGACTTTAAACATCTATGGTAACCATATAGCAACCCCTCAGATTGTATTTCTCATTATGTTCCCTTACGTCTTTCAAAAATTGGGATGTATACCCAAGAATAGTTAGGATCTTATTAACCAATTCCCCGAGTTTACTTTCTACATACACAGAAAGGGATTATGTAACCCAAAAATTCCATTCTACGATGGGTCTTAGGGGTGGTTGTTGCAGGCACTTGTGTACCTTGGGTAGATATTTTATGCAAGGTATTCTGGGATGTTCAATATTAAAATAAGCATGTAATCTTTCAACTATCTGTCTGCACATAAGAAGATCGTATAGATTTTCTTTAATGTCCTTAACATTTAAATATTGAACACTATTTAAAGGCACACAAATATGTGCTTCTCCTAACATCAAATTCATAGAATACCTATAGTCACATTTATTCATAACAACTATTGCTCCTTCCTTATCTGCAAGATCTTATACTTAATTTTTCATTATTCTGTAATGCACACAAAGCACTTCTCTCATGAGGTGTTAAATTACAAAACAAGTGTCTATTACTTCCATAAAAGCTATTACATATCCCTCTTTCACAAGCTTTAATAAACATTTCTACATGGGCTGGTATAATTGGTGTAAAGGAACTTTTCTTACAAAATTTTACACTATCATGGTGTTTAACATCTTTAAAATACAGCTTCAGAGCTACATTACGACAAAACAGTCTCAAATCTGTCAAAAGATCACTTACTTCAGTTCGCACAGAGGGTATGAAAGTTAGACCCTTATTCAATAGGGATAATTCAGCTTCACTCAAACAATAATCAGACAAATTAATTACAAATTAATTTATTGCCTTGCTCTTCTGTTTGATGTCATCTTCTCTTCTGAAAATGTTCTCTTCCTTCTTTCCAAACTCATTGAGCGTGTTTGTTGCAGATATGCATTCTGTTTTACCGGTAATGGTAAAAAACGATCCAGGGTTAAAGAGGCTACTTGCTTTGTTCTATCCCCTTGCATAGATTGATTATTAGCCTGTTGATTAGGTAGGGGTGTAGTATTAATCTCTGATATTGTCTGTGTTAACGTAGATTGCACAAAATCAGTATTTACCTCTTGCACTCTGGCAGCAGTAGTTGAGGGAGGTAAAACCAATGTATTAGAAGTCTCAGACCTTATATTAGCAGCTGATGATGTTTCTTGTCTATTATTGGTGCTAGTAGCAATGCGAGGCCATGCAAAAACATGCCCTAAACTGAAAACAGTAAAGTCTCTCGGCAGTTTACGTTGCTTAGTTTGTCTCAGTTTATTCTCATACAGAGACACATTCATATACATGTTGCTAAGTGCACCAGCACAGGTTTCAATAATGTCACTATGTTGCTGCTGTATGCTGTTACTCAGATTCTGTTCAATAGGACTAAAATAGTCAATAAGTTGCACATATTTGCGACTGAGATCTAAATTAAGTTGCTGCTACTGTTTTAATAGTTCCGGATGGATTTCCCCATATGTTGGCATACACAAGACCCTCATGCTTCTTGGAACTATATTAAAATGGAATTAAATTAAAGATAGAGTTTATCAACATACATATGATATAAAGAATAAAAACAATTTGAATGCCAGACAAATGGAATTTTCCACACATAGTTTTGTTTTTAAAGTTTTACAGTTAGTTTCTTTAGCTAAAAGAGGAGGCAACTGTAACAATCAAGTAGAACGGATTAAACTAAAGTGGATTTTAAGGTTACAGGCACATGTATATCCAGGCTTGAACAATTGTGTGCGCATTAAACCAGAGTTAGTTGTCCATTCCCTTAAGAAAATGAAATGATGAACTGATTTAATGATGTGATTTTAATTGTTTCAATTAACTTTTAGTACATTTAACTTGTATAAAATGTGAAATGCTATGCTACTTTGTATTAAGGACTTGAGAAAGCGTACATGTACTACATGAAAGCTTTTGTCTGTAATAAATCGTTCTTATTGCCGTGGTGGTCTTCTGAGTTCTTTTCCTGCTATTTTATACTTTGCCCTTGGAAGACCTTCAGGTCTGTGCTGGTGTTTTTTTCATTTTGATTTGGAATAATTCCTGTTACAGGTTTGCTGGGTTACCAAGTTGATTTTATTTTGAAGGAGACAGCTTTGTGATCTGATCTTACTAGTGAGAATGTGACATGGGGGGACTGGTGCAGCACTCTCCCACATTGGTGAGTACTACCTCCAGTACATTTCAGTATTTGGTGGGTGTGCACACTATCTGGTCAAACATATTTTGTGTAGGCAGCTGATGGCCTAAATGTGTGGAAGGCACTGAAGCCTTGCACTGACTGAGTACTTTTTCTGGATTTAAATCATGTTTCATTAATGGCACAGACGTCTATATTCTCAGAGTAAGGACAGCTTGTAGTGTGTGGAGTTTCTTGTTTAGGTTGCTAGCACTGAGCAGCAATACCTTTATGTTTCTTTGGGTTTTATTTGCTATGTTGGTAGTTTGTTCATTTGGAATTGCCTGAAAAAAAAAGCCTCTGAGGGGGTGAGCAAAGGTTTTTCCAATTTTTGGAAGCCTAGGGGAGGCAGGTGGAGACCATCTTTTATAAAGCAATGTGATTTCTTACTCATGTCCTCCCACATTGACAAATACTGAAGACCCCTGGAAAGACACCAGAAACTAAGCCAATTACTCAAGTCCATCATCTTTTGTTCATACTATGGCATCATCCTTGATGAGGGTAGAATGCTGCTCAATGCAAAGAAAATACCTGCCTGAGACACATTCAGAGAGATCAATAATGTCTCTCTTCATATAGTCCAGGGAAGTACATCTCAGGTCATTAATACCCACATGGACTATGCTGTGGTGTAGTAACATGACTGTGTGCATAACTTGGTGGATCCTGGCTCAGGATAAGCAACTAACTGTTATCTTCTTGTTCAATATGGTTACTGGGACATCTGTGTCATACAATGAAGTCCCCAAAGACAACAGTCCTGGGTAATGTGTTTGCTTGCCTTATGGGCTTTGTTCTTTGGGCTCCACAGCGTATGTGTAGTGTTTAGTGTTGCTTTTGGTGAGTGATTTAGAGATTGCATAGGATAGATGGGCCGCTTATAGGCTTAGGAGGTCTTTGAGGTTTGGGAAGACTACTTTTTAGTGCCTCAGCTTAAGTTGCTCTGTATGTGTGGTTGACACTGTGTGGTGGATGTGGTGCGTGTGTTCTTGACATCCTTGTTTCTATGTGAGATTTTTTGCCTGCAGTGAAATTGTGTGTGTCTCTCTCTCATACTGTGTTTAAGGATTAAGTGTTTTTTTGTGAAAATGAGACAATTGCTACATTGTCTCAGGATGCCCACACCTACCAAGCTGGCTATGGAGACATTTGGAAATTGCATATCCATGTTTACACCTGTATTTGGGTGAGTTACTGTAGGCTGTAGACTGGGTTATACAGAGGTTTCGTTACATTGTGCTAAGATTTGGTAGTAGTGCTGTTTAATGTGCAAACTAGCTGCTGTAAGCTTTTCTCCACACACATGGTTTGTTTTAGCCACACTAAGTTACGGGTTTCAGTTCTAAGGGTAATTTTATAGATAAAATTTACTTTTTGGGTGTTTGTGTCTGTACAGGGCACTGCTAACATCTTGATGTTAAAACACAAAGATTGCTTGTGAGTGTAATGCTGCAACAAAACTTAACTACCTTGACAACCCAATTTCAAGTACTCAGGACCTTCTGAATGGCTTAAAGGCAAAAATCAACAAATAAAGCTTAAATAAAACAGTAGCACTCTGAACAAAAACTCAGAACTGAACATTAGCTTATTCGCCTTCTTTTTAGTAAAATACTACCTATTAAGTGCATACTAATTTTGTGACAGATCATGCCCCATTACAGTGGAAGGGTAAACAGCAGGAATTCAATAAAAAGACCAGTTATGCTGCTGGGCATTATCACTCCAATCTATCATGCTGTCACTCACAAACTCAGGTTGCCTAACATGTATGCTGGTGGGTTATCTAGGTCTCACAAACTACGTGCACAAGTCCAAAGCAGATGGCTTTATACTAGTGGAGGGGTGTATAGTCATAAAAGCTTGGGTGTGTAAATGGAAACAGTGTTTAAAATTCTTTAGCAAGGCAGCTGCCTATTTGACAGAACAATGAAACATGCAGATGAGGGTGGCCAGGATGAGACTAGGCTAGCAGCACTTTTCTTCTGCTCTGCTACTACATATATTTCTGACAAGAAATATTACTTCTAAATAATCCTAAACAATCTATGTGAATTACGATAACTCTGGTGTCCTAAAGGATTATATCAAAAACATTTCTTAAAATTTAACTATTTTCCTATCAAAATCTGCAAGAGAAAATGTCTTCACTATATCCTGGAGCACTGTGAGTTATACTAAGGCAGCATCTCAAGACATTACTAATATTCAATAATTGTCTTTGAAAATAGATTGGAAACCAAAACAGATGACTAAGAAAAATTGTTCTAAACAAATAGAACAAATTAGTGAAGCTCTGCAGTTACAGAGAAACCAAATTTCTGACACTGAAGACTCCTTGCATGGTACAGAAGAAAGACTAAGTGGAGGGGAGAACAATATTGAATACCTGCTACAACAGAACAACTCTTTACTCGCCAAAATAGATAACCTTGAGAACAGGTCCTGTAGGAACAACATTCGTATTTTTAGTCTACTAGAAAGAACAGAAGGTAACAATATGGTTAATTTCTTGTCTCCCTGGCTCCCTAAAACTTTAGATTTGCCTGAAGCTCACTCTTTTGGTATAGGGAGAGCATACATATCCAGGTTAATCCTGTATCAAAGTCCAGTATTTCTCTAGAGGTCCATCATGGTTAAATTTATTTCATCCCAGGATAAAGAACTGGTACTCAAAACTGCCTGGACTAAGTCACCACTTAAAACAGAAGGAAATATTATTTGTTGTGATAATGACTATTTAGCAACAGTGATGTCTAAAAAAAGAAGTTATGTTCTTACTATAACGTTCCATCTGTGTTGTTGATCTTCATTCAATTTTGACTTTTGGGTCTCGGTTCCAACCCTTGGAACCGACTTGGCCGTTGTGTCAAGCTCGCGCCTATCAGAAACTCTCAAGTCAAGGCTACCCATACTGCCTCTCTTCCCTTCCACTCAGGTCGAGTTTTGCCCAGAGAGTAGAAAATCATGGAAGCTTTGTTTGAGCAACACCCTTGCTAGGACCCCAGGCCTAGTTCAGAACCTCCAGGAGTATTTTTGAGGGGGGAGGTGGGTGGGATGTCAAGAATGAATGAAGATCGACAACACAGATGGAACGTTATGGTAAGAACATAACTTCTTTACTTGATTTTGTCAATCTTCATTCATTTGTGACTATTGGGACAGAGTCCTTAGCTACTTTAGACCTTGGGAGGCCCTAGGGAAGGATATTTCCGAGCACCATAGAGCCAAAAGATGCTCTTCCTCTGGAGACTGTATCGAATTTTTAATGAGTGATAAAGATATGGGGAGTAGCCCAAGTTGCGGCTGCACATGTCATCCATAGAAGCTCTGGAATGAAAGGCTACTGAGGTGGAAACATCTGATAGAATGTGCCCTAACTTTTGTTGATAAGTCCAGCTTATTTGGTTGACAAATAAAAGTGGTGCAATCTTTCAACCATTTTGACAGAGTAACTTTCGAAACTGATTTGCCGAGTCTAGTACCCGAAAAGGATAGGAACAACTGGCCCGATTTTCTAAAAGATTTTGTCTGTGTATGTCCAACAAATGTAAACAATATTCCCCAATGTTTGAGAAATTTGGGAAGAAACCTGGTAGATCTATGGAATGATTAATATGGCATCTGACACTACTTTAGGCAAAAAGGAGGGATTAGTTCTGAGTGATACTCCCTCTCTGTGAAAAATTATATATAGATGTTCTACACAGAGCCTGCAATTCTGAGATTCTCCTAGCTGACATAATAGCTACCGGGAATAGAGTTTTCTAAGATAAAAATTTTATATGGCTGATGGACCAAACTTTGTAAGACCAACATTAAATTCCAGGGTGCAATGGGCACTCTATAAGGCTGTTTCAAATGTAAAGTGCCCTTAAGAAAGGTTTTGCAGAGATGGTGGGACATCAAAGAAAGGTCATCGAAACCATTATGGAAATTTGAAATGACAGCTAAGTGAACTCTAATGGTAGAAGTAGAGGCTCCCAATTGGAATAATGTGGATAAATATTCCAAGGCCCTATCAATCAAGACTGAAAAAGGATCAATACCCTTTTCATCAGATCAAAGTGCAAATCTCTTCCATTTGCTAAGATAAAGTTTTCTAGTAGATGGTTTATGAGAAGCCAGAAGCATCTTTTGTACTGGGTAAGATAAGTTATTTCACCTGGCAATTACTGGAAGTGGAGACACCAAGCTATCAGCTTGAAATTTTGTAGGTTGGAATGGACCAGACCCTGGGGATAAGACAAGAGGTCTGGGGTTGGTCCAAAATCCATGGACGGTGAACTAAGTGAGGCCACAGAAAAAGAAACCAGACTTGACTGGGCCAATAAGGAGCAATGAGAATCACTTTGCTTCTCAACCGTTGGGCTTTCTTCAGAAATTGAGGAATCAGACGGACTTGTGGAAAGGCATAAAGAAGTCCCAGGGGCAAATCATGGAGAAGAGCATGTCTCAGGGACACCTCCCGAGGGAGGACCAGGGCAAAGTAGCTGCTGCATCTGTGGTTTCTGGGAGAGGCAAACAGACTGCAGCAAGGCTGACTCCATCGATGAAAAATCTTCACTGTAACATCGGAGTTGAGAGACCACTTGTGAGGCAGGAGAATGCATCTGCTCAGTTTGTCTGCAATCATGCTGGAGTTCCGCAGAATGTGCATTGCTATCAGAAAGTGGTTGGTGGCAATCACCCATTGCCAAACCTTTAGGGATTCCTGACAAACAGGGTAGGATCTGGTTCCCCCCCTGTTTGTTGATGTACCAGACTACTGACATGTTGTCCGACTGAATAACAATTGTTCCCGAAGGGAGGGCAGATCGGAATGCTTACAATGCTAACAGCACTGCCCTCTGTTCTAGGATGTTAATATGCAAACTGGCCTCTGAAGGGGACCAAGTGCCTTGGAGTGTCTTTCCCTGAAAATGCACCCCCCCCAATCATGGATGCGTCTGTGGTCACTATGGCCTTGGGCTGAGAGGGGAGAAAAAGGGGCAGCTCCATAATTTCTCTTCTGGCTTCATTCACCAATATAAATCCTGCTTGCACCGGTTGGTTATTCGGATTGGGTGGGACCTTGGATGAGTAAACATTGATAACTGTGACGCCAGGAGCCATTGATACAGCCTCATGTGGTATCTCGCCAGAGGAACTAAGGTGATTGTCACTGCCATGAATCTAAGTAGCTGTAAGACCTGGAGAGCCAGAACTTTGTCTTGAGATGGTATCACTTGAAGTTGCAACCTCAATTTCTCCACTCTGTGAAGTGGAAGAGCAGCCATGCAGGATTTTGTATTTAGTTTTGCTCCAATGACTCTATGTCCTGTGTGGGAGATGAGCTTTGACTCTTCCTTGCTGATCGAGATGCCTAAGAACTCTGCAAGCCTTAGAACGGAGTCCAAGGCAGAAAGCTGTAGATGCCGTGGTGGGGCGGTGAGGAGCCAGTCACATAAATATAGAAACACAGTGAATCCCTGTAGCCTTAAGTGAGCTGCTACCACTGCCATGCATTTGGTGAACACTCTGCAGGCTGTGATGTGACCAAAGTGCAGTGCTCGAAATTGGTAATGACTGGCTCCTAGCTGGAAGCGGAGGTATCTTCTGGAGCATTTGTTCATGTTTATGTGGTAATTTGCATCCTGAAGATTATGGGAACTGGAGAAGCCACACAGTGAGCTTGAGATGGAGATTCCGATGAACCATTCCCTCTGGATAGGATAACAAGTCTGGAGCTGGGTCCAGAATCCAAGGTTTCCATAGCAGGTGAGCCCAAAGGAAGGGAAACCAGACTTGGTAACGCCAGAATGGAGCAATGAGAATTATTTTTTTTTAGAAACTGACATATTAAAGGAGTCAGAAGAAAGGCATACAGAAGACTGACAAGACAATCATGGAGAAGAGCAACCCTGGGTGACTCCACCGGAGGGGGGATTAGGGCATAGTAACTGCTGCACCTGTTGTTCAAAGGGGACGCAAACAGATCGAAGCAAGGTTGACCCCAGTGGCAGAATATCTTTTCCGCCACCACTGGATTGAGAAACCACTTGTGAGGCATTAGGATAGTTCTGCACAACTTATCCGCAATCACACTGGAGCTCCCCGAAATGCTCGTTGCTGTTAGAAAGCAGTTGGAAGAAATCACCCATTGCCATACTCTGAGGGGTTCTCGACAAAGCAGGTAAGACTTAGTTCCCCCTTGTTTGACGATGTACCAGACTACCGACATATTGCCTGTTTGTACTGCCATTATTCCAAAGGGGAGGGCATCTTGAAATGCTTGCAACATTTAGAGCACCGCCCTCATCTCAGAAACACTGATATGCAAATTTCTCTCCATCTGGGTCCAAGTGCCTTGGACTGTCGTTCCCAGACAATGCCCTTCCCACCCTATCTGAAAAGCATCCGTGGTCACTAGGGCTTGAGGCTGAGGAAGGACAAAGGGACAGCCTGACAAGATTTCACTGGAATGGAGCCACCAAGACAGGTCTTGTTTGCAATGATTGGTGATCAAAATTTGATGAGACATCGGTTGGTTTAGTAATGACTACTGGGAGGCCAAAAGCCACTGAAGAATCCACATGTGACATCTGGACATGGGAACTAGGGTAATAGAGGTTGCCATTGACCCTAGAGCCTCTAGTATGAGTCTTGCTGGAGCACGTCTGTTCTGAATACTGTAATTTACTTATGATCTGATCCTTTGGAGCCTTTCTAATGGTAGTGATGCTAATCCCATGATGGTCACTAGTATAGCTCCAATGAATTCCAGATGTTGTGTGGGTTCCAGATGAGATTTTTTGTAATTTATTGCGATTCCTAAGGTGGTGCAAAGATGAAGGGTGTAATCTTTTGCCTTTACTAGTTGACGCCTGGTGGTAGTGGTAAACAGCCAGTCATCGAGATATGGAAATACTCAGAATCCTAGCAGTCTGAGATGCACTGATACCACTGCCATGCATTTGGTAAACACCATGGGGGCTGTAGTGAGGCCAAAGAGCAGTGCCCTGAACTAACACTGACTGGATCCCAGCCAGAAGCGCAGGAGTCTTCTGGAGCGCTGATCCATTTTTATGTGGTAATACTCATCCTGAAGACCTACAGAGCACATCCATAGGCTCATAGGTAAGTACTAGGCTATCTGTCCGAGGGCATCTATAAGCCTAGCTAGAATGTGTTGGCTTTCGATGCCCCCATAGATTAGTTCCCTGTGCCTTGGTCCAGCAGAGCCATTCGTTCCCTGTGACTTTGTCCAGCATAACTACTGCAGTGATCCCCAGGGTAAATTTTCTGTTTCCCATCCACTCATCAAGATTTCTTTTGAAGAGTGTTAGTGAGGGGCTCTGCCTAATGTAGATTGGAATCCTGTTCCAAAGCATGGGGAGTCTCTGGGACAGGAATCTATCCCTCCAGCAGGTCCTATGTATCGTTGTGGTGAGGTTTAGATCCCTAGAGCGTGTGGCTCTTGGGGATTTGTTTTTTTTAGGTGGATCATGTCCATCAATTCTGGGTTGAACATGGCCTTGTATGTCAGGCAGAGATCACCTCTGAGTAAGCGGTATGCAACCGAGTACAGCTGGAGTTTCTTCAGTCGGGCTGCATAGGGCATATGCTTGTGGCCAGTAATCCTCTTGGTGAAGTACTTCTGTGGTCTTTCCAGCTGTTGCAGGTGTATTGTAAGGTACATCCCAAATGGGGCATTGTACTCTATGATGGGTCTAATGAGTGATGAGTAGAGGGGCACAATAACCTCTTTTGTTCTAGATGCAAACCCTTTTGTGATTAGGTGGGCCACATAGAAGGACTTTCTAACCACCTTGGCAATATGACTATCAAAGGATAGATTACTATCTACTTGGGTCCCCAGATCCTTTATTACATTTTCTGTATTTAGGGGACTACCACGTATGCGATAGTTCGCAGGCACTTTGTTTTTTCCAAAGGGGATGACTATGCACTTTTTGGCATTTAGCTTGAGGCCATGATTTTGACACCAGGTACCCGTCTCAGTGAGACCCTTCTTGAGGATGTCTGTATCAGCTGGAAAGTCAATTATGGCCCCCAGTTTGCAGTCGTCTGCGAACTTGGTCAGCCATAGCCCTCCTGTGCTTGCCTGTATCTCTGAGAAGTATATACCGAACAGTAGGGGTCCCAGGACTGAGCCCTGGGGTACGCCACTTGTAACTGGTTTAGAGTCGGACCTAGAGCCTGCAACTCTCACCGTGTGGGTTCTATCCGTGAGCCAATTGGAAACCCATCTCGTGACGTAGGAGTTTATGTTCAGGCTGGTGAGCATGTCTATTATACCAGAATGGTGAATGGTGTCGAAAGCCTTTGCAAGGTCTAGGTAGGCTGTGTGGACCTCCTTTCCCTCGTCTAAAGCCTTGGTAACTGTCTAAAAGATGTCCACCAGGTTTAGGAGGCAGGGTCTGCCCTTAACAAACCCAAACTGGGTAGGGTCCAATGTTTGAAGGTTCCCAAGGTCTCTGTTAATGAATTCCATGATGATGTGCTCCATAGCCTTGCAGACCAGGCTAGTCAGGCTTATAGGGCGATAGTTCCTGGAGTCTGTTGTGGCTCCACCTTTGTGGAGTGGAATAATGGTTGCTGTGTGCCACTCTATGGGTAAGTAGACTGTAGAGAGGCTGAGTCTGAACAGTGTTTAGGTGAGGGGTTAGTTCATTTTGGAGCTCATGTAAGACACAACCTGGGATACCGTCTGGTCCCATAGAAGCTGTATTTTTGGCTTTGGATAGGGCTGTTTTAACCTGTGTGTCAGTGATTGCCGGGACACAACATTCTTCTGGTATGTTTATGGGCCCTTTAGTGGGTGAAGTTTTCACTAAACCTGTCTGCCAGAATGTTGGCAATATCAGTCGGTTCAGTGTATTTTGTACCATTCTGCACTAACTCAGAGCAGATCTGAGAGTTTCCACCTAGGTTCTTGACATAGCTAAATAACGCTTTGTGGTGATCTTTGGAGTCCTTGGCAATTTTTCTTTCGAAACTAGCCTTGGATGATTTTATGAGGGATCATACTTTCTTGCTGATACTAATCAGAGATGTTTATCCTTCTTGGGATTTTACTCTTTTCTGCACTAGTTTCCTCCTCCTATTGTATAGCTTGTTTATGGCAAGGGTCCACCAGACTGGTTTCCTTTTCTTGGAGGAGTGAGTCTTAGCTTGGCTTGGGATAGCACGATCCATGCATTCTTGCAGGTGCTCATAGAGTGCCTTTGTAAGGGATTCAGCAGCTTGGACAGTGTTGTCCTTTAGCATGAGAGCTGTGAACCTTTCCACCTTGGTCTTAAGTACCGTGAAGTTTGCTTTTGAAAAGTTTTTCACAGTGGTTTCCTTGATTGGAGGTGGGGGCGGAATGTAGATATTCAGAGTGATTAGTCTATGGTCTGATCTAACCAGCGAGGGTTTGACCTCCGGTATAGAACACCGGTCACCCATGTTGGTGATGACCAGGTCCAATATGTTGTCACCTCTGGTGGGGGTGTTGACCAGTTGATCCACGGCATTCGAGTTTATAAATTCTAGGAAACATTGGGCAAGAGAGTTGGTACTTGAGTAGTTTTCCCAATTAATGTTTGGGTAATTGAAATCACCCAATATTAGGGCATTTGGTAGGACCTTTATATTTTCTAGTGTCTCCAGAAATGCGGAATGGGGTTCCTGGGTCATGGTGGGTGATCTGTAGCAAGCTACAATTTGAATTGCAGTTTTGCCCATTGTTAGTTGCACATGGATGATCTCTGAGGCACTGCACTGTACCACTAACCTGGAGGTGTGGGTATCCTTGATGAATATGGATACACCCTCACCTTTTGTGTTTCGGTCTGGGTTCAGTGGCCGAAAAGTATGGTATGAGTTATAGCCTGGTAATGCTGGGGTGCTCTCACGAGCCTTAAATCAGGTTCTGTTACTGCACAGATATTGATGTTCTCCATACTGAGGAGTGCCTCAAGTGCATGCATTTTGAGGTTTAGACTTCTGGCTTTGAGTAGCATAACCCTCAGTTTTTGGTTACTTGTGCTATTTATTCTGGTGGGTTTGTCTTTTCAGCCTTGCCTAAAAAAGGCACTGGGGGGGGGGGGCAAAAGCCTTGGCCAGTATTCGAAAGCCTAAGGGTGACAGGTGCAAGCCACCTCTTGTGAAGCAATGTGGCTCGTCGAGCATGTCATCCCAGGTGGACAGCTTCTGGATCCCCTTTGAATGACACCAGAAACTTAGCCTATTGTTTAAATTGATCATTTTTTCTTTATACTGTGGCATCATTCTTGGTGAAGGCAGGATGCTACTCATGGTCAGGGTCATACCAGCCTGGGCTCTTCCATGTCTCTTTTCATGTAGTCCAGGGAGGTACGTCTCAGGTCATTCACACCAACATGGACAATGACAGAGGCGTATTTGTATTTGTTCTGGAGTCACCTGAGTGCTTGCGTTATGTGGTGGATCCTGGCACCCGACAGGCAGCTAACTGTAATCTTCTCCTTGTCCAGCCTAGTTAGTGGGACATCAGTGTGCCTGACTAGAGAGTCACCTATTACTAGTGTGTTGGGTATGTTATTTTGCCTTAAGGTCTGTGATTGCGTGGCACACTGATTATGTAAAGTATGTGTTTCATGGTTTGTGATGGGGTGTGGAGGTTGCTTGGGTGTCTGCTTTAGAGGTCTCTGTTGCTTTTATTTAGAGCCACCGAGTATATTTTCATGTATTTATGTGTGGTATTTGCCAGTGTTGGTTTAGTAGGTCTATGTGAGACTGGCGGTGTGTTGCAAGTATTTTCCTTCTCCTCTTGACTGTCAGTTCTAGTCTTGGGTTGAGAGAGCTTTGCCTCCAGTTTGGCTGTATAATTGCATCTCTTGCATATATTAGTGTTTGGTGGTAGGAGGAGCGGGTTGTCTGTGTACACACATAAAGCAGTTGTAACATTGCTTCAAAATGCCCAGATTCACCAGTTGGACTGGAGAGTACACCTGAAACTGCCCTTTGGACATGCCTGAGCAGGTAAAGTGAGCTGATTTACTGATTAGCTGGTAGGGACGAATAGAGAGCCTTGCCCTTCTGGACAGTATAGGGGGTCTAGTGCTAGGGTTAATTAGTGCTTCCTATGAGTTTTGAGCAAGTGCTGGGCTGTGAAATGAATGGTTTAAGTGCTTAAGTTGAAAGT
Source organism: Protopterus annectens (assembly GCF_019279795.1). Lineage (NCBI taxonomy): Eukaryota > Metazoa > Chordata > Ceratodontiformes > Protopteridae > Protopterus > Protopterus annectens. Next base: position 276,954,235 of record NC_056728.1, read on the forward strand.
TTGTCGGAAATGAAAGAGATAGAAATTAGCCCAAAAATGGCCAACTAACTTCTGGGCTACAGCAAGCAAGGCGCACAAATTTCAGAAAGAAACAGATCAAATAAGCAGGTACAATAAGCCTTTAACCAGAAATTCCCAGCTCAGAAGGGCAGAATCTAGCCTCTCTTCCCACAAGAGTGCAGACTACAAGCCTTCTTAATGTAAAATAACTGGCCTGGAGCAAAATTCCTTAAACCACAGCTAATGCGCTTTTAGAATAACAAACACTGAGCCTTCAGTCAGCAATTCCCAACTTAGAAGGATGTAAGCTACCTGTCCTGCCACAACAATGCAGTCCACAAACCTTCTTAATGTAAAACAACTGGTTTAAAGCCCAAGTGCTTAAACCAAAAGGCTTAGAATAACAGTTACAATTTATTCAGGCTACTATCAAGCAGTAATAACTGAAGCAGAATAATACAACTGAGTACATTTAAGAAGAAGCACAAGCAAAATAAGGTAATAAAGTGGGAAGAAACACAATTACAGTAAAAGCAGATGAATAAAGTGCAATCTTTTTTATATATAACAATAGAAAGCGAGCAAACGGATTTAACAAATGACCCAATTAACCAGTAAAAAACTCAAAACTGAGCCCTGTCCCAGCAGTCTTCAATCTGACAAGTTCTAACTGCACACTCCTGCCACGAGGGTGCAGGGGAACCTTCTCCAAAAAAGATGGCCTGGATTAGTGCTCAAGTTATACAAACAAAGCTAGATACAGCAGGCCTGAATCTAGTCTATGGTACAGCAGACAAGGTGCACCAATATCAGAAAAAACAGTTCAAATGAGCAGGCACAGTAAGCCTTTAACCAGAAATTCCCAGCTCAGAAGGGTAGAATCTAGCCTCTCCTCCCACAAGAGTGCAGACCACAAACCTTCTTAATGTAAAATAACTGGCCTGGAGCCCAAGTGCTTAAACCAGAATTAATACACTTTTAAAATAACAGACACTGAGCCTTCAATCCAGTCATCTTTTTCCAAGAATGGAAGTATTGACTGTACCAAGACCATCTGGAACTTGGTTTGTTGGACTGATTTGTTCAACTGGCTGAGATCCAAAATGGGTCTCCAGTCGCCTGTTTTTTGAGGCACTAAAGAGAACCTTGAGTAGATTCCGGATCCTGACTGTATGACTCTTTTGTCGAACAGTTTTTGAATTTCTATGACTGCTGCTTCCCTGTGACTGTGTGGAACGTCTGGGAATCTTTTGTCTTTTTGGTTTCATAGAAAGGGGAATGATGCATCCTCTGGAAATAATCCATTGCACTCATTTGTCCGTTTTCATTTATAGCCAGACATATTGGTGCAGGGATAATCATCCCCCGACTGCCTCCAGAGGTAGGCAAATGGGCCTCAGTTCAGAAGCACTGGTAGGAGTTTACCGAGAAGGAATGTCTGGACCCCTGGTTTTGTGGGCCACCTCTGCCTCTAGAATGGCATCTTCCATTATTATTTCCCCCTCTGCCCTGAAGAAGCCCTTGCCACGCGAGTCCTGGAAAGGCCCTTGGATCTTTTTGAACCATAACCTTCCAGTTCTCTGGTTCCTAGAGTATGGTCGTTGAAGAGTGGAGAAGCATAGGCCCACGGCAGAAAGCATCTTCCCATCTATCTCACATCTGGCTAGTGTGTCTTCAACCTTGGGACAAACACGGATGATTTGTCAAATGGAGCATTGATGAAAGGAGATTTAAATGGCTATGCCTGAACCTGCTGTTCTTGTCGTCTCTTCAGCTGCATGAGCAATTAACTTCATGGACTAATTGGAAATAGATTCAAGGATGGCGAGCTGAGAGGCAACCTCATCTTGTACCCCTTCAGCTACTGCTCCTGCGACAGTGCCTGAAAGCTCTTTGATCAGATCTCTCTGCAACCTAGTGAAGTGTGCCATATAATTCAAGGACCTGAGAGCAAAGGTCGATGAAGTGTATACACACTTCCCAAACCTATCCATAGTCCTAGACTCCTTGTTAGGAGGATGGATAGTAGGACTTTCTTCTGTAAGTTCTTTTTGGTGGTTGCTGCTATCACCATGGTTCTACATGAATACCCTTGGCCCAGTGCTGCTCGTCCTTAGGGGCAGACAGAATCCAGTCAGGTCTTTTGGGAATTGGTTCAATGGAGTAAGGAATTTTCCAGGCCTGCTGGGCGAGAAGTTTAATAAGGTCGTCAGCGGGTGGAGAGATCCAAGAAGGCTGGGCATGAAAACCTCTACGTATACCGATTCCTCTGAGGAATGTTGGAGAAAAGTCCAACCACCCCTCTGCTTCAGGATTTCTAGGATGTCCCCGAAGGAAACAGCAGGGGTAACATAGGGGAACCATCCCATTCATCAAAATCAGTACCCTCTGTGAAAGACTCCTACAGGGAGTCCAAGTGCTGCCTCTTGCACTTTTTCTTTTTTTGTGTGATGCTCTGGAGAGGTATCCGAAGAAGAAATCACCATGGTGGATCGCTCCTGAGGCTTTTGTGCCCTCTGTCCCAGGGATGAGGCTGCAGGAAGCTCAGGTCGAAAGGATGGACAAGGTACTTGTTCCGACAGGGATGGCAAGCACCATGAGTCCACAATGGACAAAGCCTTCTCCATAATTCAAAAGGCACGCCTCTCTGTAGAGGGATGGAAGCCTGGAATCAAAATATACTCCTTCGGAACAGTGCTTCCACCCCACACCGAGGAAGCTACCTCCAAAGCAGAAGCCAGGGTCAAGCGTACGAATGCCAAGGCACTGAGAGGCATGGAAGGCTCAGAAAGGATCAAAGTCTAACCCTGCCCCTTGTAACCAGCAATGAAGCCTCGACCCTGGGAGGACTCCAGTTCCGACAAACCGAAAGAGCTCAAGGCAATCATCGGTGCGGGAGAAGAAATTCTAACCGGCACTGAGGCAGTCGGAGCTGGGCAAGTCAGTGCTAGTGGCTCTGAACACTCAGCTGGAATCAAAGGAGGAATCTGTGAGGGTGCCAAGGAAGGACCAGTTCGAGAGTCAAGCTGGCTGCGAACAGAGGATGGAGGCAATCCCCTCACCATCAGGAGTTGGTCGACCAGTTTCATTATGTCTGACTCAGAGTCTTAGTTGACCGAACAGAGGAAGCTGAAGGGGGCCTAGGTGGTCTCTGTTCCTGGAAAGGACTGGGTGGCCAGTCAGCAAAAGGGTCTGATAGTGAATAGGAGGTCCTTGGTAAGGACATAAGGCTAGTCTGCTTCATACCAATAAACCCACTGGTACAGAAGCTCCTGATGTCTGATCTGAAATCTGACTCGACGTTGAATCATCCTTACCTACTGGTGCCAAAGATGCAGTTCACACCATAGGTGATTTGTCAGTTTTGAAGGTGGTTCTGAGGGACTTCTCAGAACTGAATGTGTTTGTTTTTTTCAATGATGAAGAGGAAGAGCTGGCTTCAGTTCTTGGATCAAAAATGGCCTCTTCAAAATCACCCTTTAATAGCCCCTTCAAAATATGTTTGTTTCTCCACTCAGTCAGAGTTCTGGCGGAGAAACCATGGCAAATTGCACAATTCTCCTGGAGATGGACAGCGCCTAAACAATATATGCAGAAAACCTGCCCATCTGAGTTGGGCATCCTCCTATCACATTTTTTCCACCTCTTAAAGCCAGAGATGCTCTTAGTTGACTTATCGGCCATACTAACAAAAGAAAGGCCTAACACTTTAATACAGACACACACACACACACACACACACACACACACACACACGAAAAGAGAGGCAGAGAAGAGAGTTTCCTTTTTTTTTTTTTTTGAAGGGACAGGAAAGGAAGAAAATATACCAACGATGGTAATGAAGATTACCATGGGGTAAAGAAGGCAGAAAGCTATAGTACCAATGATGGTACATTAAACTACCTAACAGGAGAAGGAAAGGTGAAGAGAGAAGCAAAGGTGAAGAGAGAAATACTTACACGCACACAAAGAAAGAAGGAGAGAGGAGTGGGTAGAAATAAATAGAAAATACAGAAAAATATAAAAATGCCACAGCTTGAGAGATAGGTCGGATGCATCTGACACCACAAAGTTACAATCAAGATCTGAGGAAATTTAGTGAGGAGCATTATGGATACAGCCTAGCTGGAGAGTTTGGGAGGTGTGAGCTGAAAAATGGCAGAGTCGGTTCTAACAGTCAAAGATTATGTGAAGACTGACATTAGATCTATTCACTGACTTTAATATAATCTTACAAAGAGGTAATTAGAAGTGCTTGAGAGTACATCGGTCTTATGGTGGGGGGACACCACAAAACATTTTAAATTGTTGTGCAGCAGTCTCATATTTTATACTATTAGTTGATGAATTTAATAATTATACATAGACAAGGAATAATAAGAGATGTAACCATATCTTACTTTAAGACTTTAATGAGCACATAAAACTAGAGAATGCATATATTAAATAAGTTAATATGTGAAATATTTAATTGTTCTACTATTATATATTAACAATGCTTCAAAGAATACAGGTTCATTTTTATTTTACTGTTAATGGCATCATATTTGTTGAAGTAAATGTTTTTTTTTTTTGTCAGAGTATTGGATGTATGTGTTTGCTTGGATGGTTAGACTATTCAAGCAAGGAGTGCTAAACTCCATGCAGGGTAAGTGGGATTTTAAAAGCAAATGTTCAATGATAATTATATTTTTTACCTTTTTTGAGTGTCCAAAACAGTAACTATTCTATGTCTAATCAAACCTTCACATGTTAATGTTCACATGATGATTACTAAGCATTTCTTTACTAACAGAGTGTAACTACCTATGAGAAGTCCATGTATACCTTTGATCAGTAAGACAAATGGGATTTATTAACCGTATTTACATACATGTCAGTGGATTAAATAACGGATGTAAGAGGGCTATCTTAAACAAATATTTGAAGTTGTTCAATTCTCAAGTTATTTTTTTTACACAGGAAACGCACTTATTAACAGAAGATGTAGGCTAAATACTAAAATCTACACTATATTATCCGGTTCACAATATAGTCAAAAAAGGGTGGTTGCTACATTATGGAGAAATTCACTGCCTATGGTTATAGAAACATATCAAGATGATAAAGGTATGCTTAGTATGTAATTGTAAAGTATAATATGAGGATATTAACTCATATTAACTTTTACTGGATTCCTGGAATAGGAATTAAAACAGTTGACCAATACCTAGAACAAGTAATTCAAAATTTGAAAGACAGTATCATTCTAGCAGCAGACTTTAATTGTACATCATCACTAAGTGCTACTAACACAATAGGTAAAAGGAAAATACAGGCATCTGCAAAGGCGTTGTTAAAATGTACTGAATTCTTTCATGTTAGAGACATAAATGAATTTTCAGAACCAAATTCACTATGTTTTACCCATTACTCCCACAAACATGGAACCCAAAACAGAACTGACAGAGTTTATGTCTCTAATGACCTGACTGATACACTAGGCAAAGTCAAAACAGTAACTTGTTTGCTTTCAGACCACAATGTAATTACCTTAGAGCTGTTTTTGAAATGTAATAATATTAAAATCAGAAGATTACCAGCATATGTAGCTTGTTTAAAAGAATTTAAGGACTTTTTATTAAGGAAATCATTTCCTTTATATAAATTAATAATATAGAAGATACTTCAGAAATTTATTTACGGGATGCACTAAAAGCATATCTTTTTGGTAAAGTCACTAATTGGTTGTCAAATAAAAAATGGAACAAAGAATTACATGAAATACAAGAAAAAAACACTTGGTAAGTTAAAATTAGAAAATCAGATAAAAATAATAATACAGAAGAGATTAATAAGGTAAACAACAAATACTTGGAAATCTCAAACCATAAAACTAAAAATCAACTTTTAGAAGTTTCAGATGATTAACTTCTCTATTAACCCAAAAATCTATGCACAATTTAGCCACAAAAAGATATTCAATAAGTCCGATCACATAAAAGAAGTCTACTCATACAGGAAGAAAGGAAAACTGACATAAATAGAAGATAATCTAAAGGAATTCAGAGATTATTATAATAAAATCAATCTAAATAATATATTAATAGATCCAGAAAAAAAATATATAAAAAAATAAAAACTAAACTATTTGATGCCCAAATTAAATTAACAAACTGATCTCTATGTCTGAACTTCAAACTCAAATTTCTAACTGAAACCTAATAAAGCATTAGGTAATGATGGGATTATATCTGAACTTTATAAGTGGTTACCCAAAGAATCCCTAGACATACTACACAATTTTTTTTATAGTCAAGGACCTAGCTAAAGTTCCTCCTTCCTGGAAATATATCCTTATCTTTCCAGTTTTAAAAACTAACAAAGATCCTATTGAATGCTCTCTATACAGGCCGATTCCAGTTTTAAATGTAAATTATAAATTGTTCATGGCAACTCAGGCTAACCGATTAAATATATATTCTACCCTCAATGACTGACAGAAATCAAACTGGCTTTATCTTAAATAGAAATAATTATAATATTAAAAGAATAATCACAATAATTGACTATGTAAAAAAGGAGAACTTAACATTAATAAGGCTTGATATTAATTGTGCTTTTGACTTGGTAAACTGGAAATATCTCTTGCTGGGTTTAGAAGAATATAATTTCTGAAGAAACTTCACACATGTTATTAATCTTCTTTATAATGACTGCTTTACATACGTTAACATAGGTATTTTTACTTCTGATTCTTTACAAAGTTTGAAAGGAACCAAACAAGGATGTCCTCTTTCACTTCTACTTTTTACCCTAACTATGGAACCATTTGCTAATTTTCACAGATCAAATACAGATATAAATGGCATTAACATAAATGAGAATTTAAACTCTAACATTCAACTGTTTGCTGATGACATCTTACTGACATTAAATGACAATGATAATTCTTTATCTGCAGTTTTCCTAGCAATGGATGTATTTCAAATAAAATCTGGTTTAACATTTAACTATGGTAAAACAAAAAATCCTACCTATAAATACAAAGAAGAATAGACTAAAAAATAAATTTATTAAATATATTGTCAAAGAAAATTAATTATTTATGAAGAATTATAACAAATAACATTAAAGATATAATAAATTACAACTATACTAAAAGTATAAACAATATAAATAACCTAATAGACAAATGGAATAAAATCTTCTTCACGATGGGAGAGAGGCTATCTATAATCAAAATGATTATTCTACCAAAATCTTATAAATTATACAATCACTAACATTACCCCCCCCCCACAAAAAGTTGTATTAAAGAATGTAACACTTTAATTTTGAGATTTCTCGGGTACCTCAATAAATCAATAATTGTTTTAAACTATCACATGAGAGATTGGGCAGCAGGAGGGATAGGGCTACCAGATCTAAAATTATATTATCATCAGTTATAAAAACAACATATCTTTGGAATAATATTATTTACAGGGCTAGGTGGAAAGAGAGTTTAGGAACTCTTTTATAAACAATAAACATAATAGATATTCTGATAATTATCTCATATTAAATAACAGTCTACATTGATTATTAATGGATTACCTTATAGGAAAAAGTCACCAAAGAAGTGACTCCTATTTCATTTCTACTATATTAAACACTTTTAAAAAATGTTATATATAGAAGCGTGGAATATAAAGCATGGATCTCCCTTATATTTCCTATGGAGCATACCCAAAAATAACATCTTCACCTCAAAATTAGAAACAATGATCACATTTAAAGAGAACAATCTGCTATATTGATTTCAATTAATGAAAGATAAATAACTACATTCTGTTGATTATATTAGAACAAATATAGTTTAGATACAGACACGTGGCTAGCTGTACAATCCTGCAGACAACATGTAGAAGGAGAAATTAAGTTAATGCAAACAAGGATAAGAGATCATATCCCAAAATTAATTAAATATCTAATATTCTTAATGCAACAAAACACACTGGGACAGGGTCTCTTGTCCAAATTATATACAGTTGTGAGGAGAGAAACAAAGTTGCAATGACAACTACTGGAACTATTTTACCTAAATTAATAACAGATCTCCAAGTAAAGAAGATAAAAAATGAATTATATTACCTTCTAAACATACACCTTAATGTCTTAGATGGAATCTCTATACTTGGAAATTTGAATCTCTCTAATTGGAAATTTTTGCATATATCTCCCGTCACACTGCGTAAAAATGAATTGGTGTTCATGCAGAAACAAGTTTGTTGGAGATGCAAACAAGAACTTAAAGTGGGTTGACAACAAATGTTTTTTGACTGTACTGTCCTAACACCTTATTGGAATAACAATCTCTTTTTGCAGGCTTTTATTGGAGATAAATTAAAATATTTTTATAGACAGGTAGATTTAGGACAATATATATATTTTGGTCATTGTATATTATATTGTTGTTCAGATTCTTATAGTTTTTATAGGACAGTTTGGACGGACATGTAATAATTTGTTCTGTATTACCCAGGTATTATATATATATAAATATTTAATACAAAAATATTTTTTAAGGTTTAGATTTATAGTTTATATTATATATTACATATTGCTTTTTGTTCACATTGTGATTAGTATAGATAGGATTTTTACAATAATAGGTTTTGCACGATGTGTAATTTTTAGGTGTCATATACCTTTAATATGAAGCATTGTGTATTTCGAATTTTGGCGCCAAAAAGTTTAAGTGCTGAGAAGTTTGTTTCAACTTGTTCTGATGAAGCTTGCCATTTAGCAAGTAAAAGCGCTTAACCTTTTTGGATTATTCTGTGTTTTGTTTAATAAAATTACAGTTTGGCGGAGGATTTCGTTGGTTTTTGAAGACATTTGTTTTAATTGTTCCACTGGCTTTCAAAAAAGTTTATTTAACTGCTGAGAGTTTGGCTGTAGATATCGCTGGTTTTTGAAGGCATTTGTTTCATTTGTTCCACTGGCTTTCGTATACACTTTTCAGCTGCTGAATTGCCGTTTTCTTGGTGAGTTTCGCATCAAGACACTGGGACTGTCAACGTTCTATGTTTTATTCTATTTCATTTCCATAACCTAGAGTAATACATTTCATTAATACCCCAGACTTCCATTTAATCTGTTTTTCTATGTAGTTTTTTTTTTTTTTGTATACAACACATTTTTTTCAATAATTTTAATGGAATTATTTTTTTTCTGTTTTCTGGCTGGTCGTGAGGCCAGTAAAGCTTTGACACAGCCGCTATTTCCATAAAAGAAGCCAGATGTTTTTTCTTTCCACTGTCATAATTTGTGTTTAGGCAACCATCAAATCAGAGAGCTGGGATGGGGGTTGGCATAATATCCAAGATGTTCATCTCACAGACAAGAGGTACAGGGTTTGATTCTCACCATGGCAAATTGGCTAGGCTTTCAGTTAGACTAGTATTTATCCATGAACCTAGACTATTAACCCATGAAAAGGTTGGAAACAAGCTCTAATGTGCACCTTATTGCATCTAAACCATGGCTTATAGTGGCCTAGTGGCTCCCAGATTCCCAGTTTAATTTGATTACTCCCTCGGCTGCTACTGCAATGTAATTTTGGCAGGATAGTGTACGTTAAAATGATGGAGAAAGAAGCTGAAATGTAAGACAAAAGTGTAAAACAAGGAAGAGATTCTGTCAGGATGGGGGAGCGGGACAATATGAAGCAGAGGGGGCTGTTATGATATCCTTTGCCTAGGGTTCAACTTCACCAAAAGCTAGTTCTGTTGATCAGAATCAGACATCTGAGGCGTATCCAGTCCAACTGACCAGAATGAGTGGGTACTGAGACAGTCTGTATACAATAGTGATTGATTCCAGTTGCTGTTTGATCACAAATGAATGGACAATGACCTGCCATAAAACAACCCTGCACCATTCCATTCAGCCCCCACACATTAAGTCATTTAATATATCCTCCTTGCTTTGAAATCACCAGCTTTCATTGTAAATGCTGTATATAGATTATCCAAAATAGCAATTTCAACCATTCTAGTATAGTATACTTGTTTTAGGTTTTCAAACTAAGATTGATTCTTCAAATCTATAGCTGTACTGAGACCACATTGTTTTGTGAAAATTGCTAAACCTTTTATTTGTTCTTTCCAGTGACTTCATAATCTCTGCTGCCAAAATTTAAGATGTTGAATATTTATTCTCTTCACTGTATGTATTTGTATTATTTCTATGCATGTCAAGTGTTCAAATGTTTTGTACTCATCAGGCCAGGCTGGACTAAAAATGATCCAAATGGATCAATGCTCTACCCTAGCCAAATATGGGTAGGTTTGACACAATGGTTAAGGTGTTTACCTCACAGACGCAAAGTACATGGTTTGATTCTGACCTCAAGACATTGACTAGGCTTAAAATGGCCTTCAGGTCAGTTAGCATAGGCTATTCACTTATGAACTATGAACATACGAAGCCTGAAAAATGCATTTCAAGAAACCAAAATAAAAGCATAAGGAAATATTTTAAGTTTGTTAAAAGGGTAAGTGGGCTACTGTAACAATTGTTTCAGCTACAACATGGGCCAAACTGGCTATACATAGAATTACAATGTGTAGTACAAATTGTTACAGTATACGTATTTACTGTGCAAAGAGAATAAAATACAATGTGTATAAGCAATCATTACTTTACAACTTTAATAAAAAAAAGGCATGAATTTGGAGTAATGGACATTAGGCAGTATGTGCCTAAGAGAACAGCTTTTAAGGGTGAAGGATAGTCTATGGTTGGGTGACCGACTGATCCCACCTGTTTAAACAATCTGCCATGTTCACAGTTATGTTATGCTTGGAACTTAAGACAATCAGAGTGGAAATTCTTCAGAGCTATTCGCCTATCAAATTTAAATTTGTTAAACAATTTAGGTACAAATGGAAAATACTGTATACAACATGAAGAATAAACTGGAATGCAGCAATAAACTGTGAACTCCAATCACCTCAAATACATTTCAAAGAAAAAAGGGAAGATGTTGTGCAACAGAAATTTCTTCTCTTTTGATGCAAGATGCGCTGCAGCTAAAACAGTGAGAGGAACTGAAGAGAAAATATATAAGGAATGCTCAAATCTATCTATATCTGTACCTAGCCAGTGCAAGGCTCAACTGGTTCATCACAAGGAATGTGCAAATGCTTTTTTCAACTCCTAGTTAGAGAAGGTACACAAACTGAGTAAACCAAAATGTTTTGACTTATTGTTATAACAACTCTTACAAAAATATATTCATTGCTCCTAGGAGCACATACAAAAACATCCAAAGCTATAAATTACAAAATAATTTAATTCTAGACAAGCTTGTTGTAGGTGAGAGAAAGTCAATGCACAGGAGGGGTGGGGAATAAGGTGAGTGGGAGTTCCTAGTATAACAGTGATCTTCACAGCTGAACTTTAATGGATATGGTGCACACCCTCATACATTCCTACCATGTATACCATAAGGATTTCTGCTGCTGTAATACTCCTAATATGCTAGAGTACAAAACATGTTGCAGAGCAGTCTAACCTTGGACCCAGGAAAAGGACTGCAGCATGTGTTGGAAGATAGCCACAGGCAAAACTAGTGGCATGGCAATATGCTGCATCTTGCTTTGCCCAGACTTCCAGCCCCTGTCCGTGTCAGGCATGGTTACACATTAGATAAGAGAAAGGAGGTCTCCACATAGAACGCATCATCAAGAGGCTGACTTTGTGCAAGTAAATATGGCATAGTTCAGCCAAATTCATTCTCCTCTTGAGTTCAGCATCAACAGGAAGGAAACTTATTTCTCCTCCAAACGATATCTGCTTTGGAAAGACGTATGAATTAAACAAGGAAGCACTTGATACAAGAGCTGCTGGAGTCTCAGAAACAGCAATACCCATACAGCTTATGAGGAACAGAAGAACCCACGCCCACAGACATCCCCTCTGGTCATTCAGTCCTTTTAAGATGCCTTTGAGAGCAGGTCACTACAGCAAAATCTGCATTTACCAACCTTTTCTGATAGTTTTTATACAAGTATTTGGATTTTCAATGACCTATGTTGTAGAGTACTGTTACCTGCCTACATGCTGCAAAGATTTAAACAGGGACTCAATATCAAAGAGAATGCTCCCACAGATGCTTATTAAATGATGTCAGATTGAAGTGCAGCAACAACTGTAAGAGAGTACAGGTTACTTCTGGTGCAGTGCTCTCACATTCTGCCCCCAAAGGGGGTTATCATGGGGGGCACTGGGCCATTGATAGATAAAGCTGCACTTCTTTGGGGTTGCTGACCTATTCCAGTGTGGGACTGGCACAGGGTCCTGAAGACCACTCTTTGTTTCTCCCCTGCAGTGTCCTAAAGACCACTCTCTCTCTCTCTCTCTCTTCCCCATACTAACTCTTTAATCATCATGTTTGTATTTTTTTTATGTTTTTTGGTACCTATGCTTTTTATTAGGGGAGTCTCTGCTTCTCTCTTGAAGCTCCCAGACAGTTTTCCTGCTGGTTGGCTAAAGCATTGCTTTTCCCAGTTGTGTACCACAAAGGCACTTAGATTTTCAGAACAGAAAATAATTTTCTTTTTAGAACTATTACAGTGCTTGCAAAATGTGAATAAAGTATCTGTACCTAAAACAGAAAAAAAAGTCCTTGCAAGTGGTAGCCTTTTAGGAGACTCATCATCTTCTTTCAGCTGTTCCCATTAGGGGTCGCCACAGCGGATCATCTGTTTCCATTTCTTTCTGTCCTCTGCATCTTGCTGTCACACCAACCACCTGCATGTCCTCTCTCACCACATCCATAAACCTTAGCTTAGGCCTTCCTCTTTTCCTGTTACCTGGTAGCTTCATCCTTAGCATCTTTTTCCCAATATACTCAGCATCCCTCCTCAGCACATGTCTAAACCAACATAATCTTGCCTCTCTGGCTTTGTCTCCAAACCTTCCAACCTGGACTGACCCTCTAATATACTTATTCCTAATCCTGTCCACCCTCTTCACACCCAGTGCAAATCTTAACATCTTTAACTCTGCCACATCCAGCTCTAACTCCTGCCTTTTTGTCACTGCCAATGTCTCCAACCCTATAACATAGCTGGTCTCACTAACCTCTTGTAGACCTTCCCTTTCACTCACTGGTACTCGTCTGTCACAAATCACACTCTTCTCCACCCACATACCTGCTGATGACACTTTTAAGGGTCACCAACAATTTGTCAATTAACACAAATTTCAAGCCCAACACACTAATTCAATATGCAGAAAGGAAAAAAAAACCCAGACTGGGGTAATTATCACCCTATGAAGGTGCAAGCAAGCAAAAGGTTGGCTTGCATGAATTCTTTTGACAAAATAGAACTGATGATATTAGACTGCTCTTCTCTTTATAGCTGGGCTTCCTTTTGATAGCTTCAACATGGGAGGGAATGCAGTTCTGCTCTGGGGATGTCTAATTACACTAGTTCTTACCAGAACATCTGCAAATAGTCCCATGAATAAGAACCATTACTGCAGCACTGATTGATATAATGAACATAACAGTGTTCTTGGATTCAAATACAGCTGAGGTGATCTGTGGTGAAGGAAAAAGACCTCTGCTGACTAATGCCAAGTGACTAAGCTCTGTAACCTTCCCAAACAGAGGGAATGTGTCATGTATAGCTCAGGTATAGTGAATGATGCCTGGTGAGTATGTGAAGAGAAGGCTCATTATGGGGAAGAAAAAGGGCAGTGAAAGGCCTGTGCTGCACCCATCACTGATATAAAACTAAACTGCTAAATGGCGTTCTCTCATACACACAGCCATATTCCACTATATTATGAACAAGCTTCTGAAAGTCCAGCAATGGGACAATGAAGGATGAGGGTCTGACAGAGGATATCAAAGTATATAGAAACCAGCTCTAACCTTCCACGCCAAGTAGCAAGCTACTAATATTAAGGTAAAGGGAGTTGATTGCTAGGCCACAAATTTAACCTTTCCCTGGAGATATGAAGACCTGGTACCTGTACACTTAAAAAGCATCAGCTTGGGGTCTACTTTAGATCGATAAAAAGTCAAAATGTCGAACACTCACATGAGCATAAATGCAGAAATTCAATGTTTATTTTTTTGGATTGCAGTGCAGTGAGGATCGGAATATTTGACCTTTCCTCACTGTAGTGCGATCTCGGAGTTGAAATATACATTTAGCGGGGGATGTGGGGAGTGCAGCCCCCACAATAGCGATTTCAAATTTCTGCATTTATGCTCATGTGAGCGTTTGACATTTTGATTTTTCGTCTATATAATATAGAACCTCAGCTTGCGCCATCATATAAAGTGATGCTCACCTCCCTCACCCCCCAAAGTCTACAACCTAAGAGCTGATACCATGAAGGAAAATTTCTAATCCTCCTTGCAAAGGCCTGCAGATTGCACCTGGTGTGAACTTTGTTCACCGATGAACTTGCAGTTAGCAAAAGTCCAGATGTTTAGAGCTTTTATTTTTCCTGCTTTTGCCTGGAATTGAAATTAACATTAAAAAGCTTGTTTATATACTTGGCAGTCTCCATGCAAGGTGTTTATGACTGCTGAAACTTTTTCTTTCTTTCTTGTTTTTGTTTTTTGTTTACACCAGTGACTCTGGGCCGAAAAACTGGCATCTGCGACAACTATCAACTTTCTAATCTGCTACTGCATAAAAAGACTCTTCCCACAGCAGATCTTACTCATTAAACAACGAAGATGACTTAAATGTGCACGCAGATTGGAGAGACCAATCAATGGGACCATTATAAATCAAGCATTCCCAAGAGAAAAAGTCCATACACTCAGTATGACTTCAGTGGCTGAACCAATCATGCTGCCAAAAACATAAAAAGAAAAAGAGAGGGCGAGAACCTACAAAGTGGAAGGGAAACAGAGAAGATTCTCTCGTCTTAAGAACATCAATATCCCACATTTGTGTCTCTGCCTAAATGCACTGAATAAAGGAAGGATTCAGAATGAATTGTCTCCAGGCTTCTTTTTTTCTTTGACCAAACCTAACCTGCTGGAAATATCTCCAGCAAGCAACTTTGCTCCCTAGCAGGCAGACAAGAAGAATATTTTGCCTAACCACGGAAGCTAACATGGCACCAGTAACTAGAACTACTTAAAAGAAAAGGGTTCCACAGTGATACTTCTAATTTGAGATGTGATTGGCTCCCACTGCCCTTACAAGTAACCATAGGATTTTTAGCTTCACATTTGCTTTTCTCTCTTCTTATTCTAAATACAAGAACACACAATACAAACATAATGAGCACTTCTTCAGTCTCCTCTCCTGTAAGCTGTATGCCAGTGATGTACTGTCCAAGCATATGGCTGCACATGCTGTAACAAACAAAGCGACTAACAAGTAAATAAAAACAAAAAAGCACAACGTTCAGCTCTGTGTATTCCATATTCAGCCACCATCAATCTGGTACCTCAGCCATTCGCCTTCAGGGATCCGAACAACAAATCAACATACTTTTCTTTATATATATGTGCAACCTATCAGCCCTAACACTTCTTTAATTATACAGTTAATAAAAATCTTGTCTCATCTCTTTCATTTACAATAAAGATCAACAATTTCTATACATTTCCATTTAAAGGCATTAAATATTTGCTTCTTGATTTAACCCAAGACGAAATAATGTGTTCTCATTTAAAATTAGCTTAGTTTCCAATTCTAATAACTCACTTACATAATCACTACCCCCTGGCAAAAAAGGCTTTGCTAATACTAAAAAGAAGAAATCAGAGTCTAAGCCCCCATGTGCTTCCATAAAGTTCTTAGCTATAGGACTGCTACTATTACAGTTTCTAATATCCCCATAGATGCTCCAATATACGAATTTTGGCCTACTTTTAGTTTGACCCACATACCACATAGGCTTTGAACAATTGCAGCTTATTATGTATACAATCCCCCTGAATTGCAATAAAAAAATTATTTGCAATATATTTTCTTCCATTAGTTTTTGTACCAGATAGATTTCCTTGCCTTAGGGCACATAGAACATCCACAGGAAAACATACCTACAATTCATTTAAAATACATTTAGGCTCATACATAATTTAATACTTCCTTCAAATTACTACTCCTCTTATATGAAAAAGTAATGTGCCAGGGGAATAAACTTCCAATAACTTCATCTTCACGAACAATATACCATAATCTTCTAACAATTCTCTCTAAGCAATCAGAAAACGGCAAAAATCTAGTCACAAAAATATTTTTTCTTCAGTATTGTCAACCTGCCTATTCTGACTTACTCTAAATTTCCCTTTATTATATGTTTTCATTTTCATACCCCCCAAAAGGCATGCTTTTGCTTTATCAACCTGCTTCTTAGTGTAACCCCCTAACCTTCAATCTGATTTCCACTTTATTTAACTCCACCATTTTCAAACTTGCATCACAGGTTTTATCAAATATCCTTTTAAACTCCCCATAAGGCAAAGAATCTAATAAATGATTGGGGTCCATACTAGTAGCATGCAAAAAGTTAACAGCTATATGCTTCCTAAATGGTTTATATTTCACAACTGTCCCTAGCACAGACAGGGTAACATCAAGAAAATGTATACTATTCTTATTTAGCTCATATGAAAATTTAAGACCATGAAAATTATTATTCTATGCCTCAAAAAATTCCAAAAAATCTTTCATGTCACCTTTACATACCAAAATCAAATCATCTGCATCTTTTTTAAAACACCACATTTTTCACACAGAATTCCATTTGGTATATGAACTGTTTTTCACATTTACCCATATATAGGATTGCATACTTTGGGGCAAATGATACCCCCATTGCAGTGCCTCTTAACTGCAAAAAAATCTCATTTTTGAAACAAAAATAGTTGTGGGTGAAGCAAAACTAATAAATATAACAAGTAGGAAATGTGAGGCCCCTTCCCCATCATCTTGCTAATAGCTTCAAAACCCCACCTATGTTTTATATTAGTGAACTTACATCAAAGGATACCCAGTAGTAGTCTTGTGACCAAATTAAGTGTTTAACTTCATTCAGCAATTCTTGAATATTTCCAATATGGATTGGTACCTTGTTTAAAAACTTCTTTAAATGAAAATAAAAAAACTACCCACATTTTGTAAATAAGATCATATACCAGAAATAATAGGCATCCCAGAAAGATTTTGTAGGTTTTTTGAATCTAGGAATTGCATACATAATTAGGTTAATAGGATTCTTAATACAAAGCCTATTAATATCATCGGTTTCCAAAATTTCACCCTTCTTAAGAATTTCATATAACTCTGAGTTAAAATCTTCTATACAGTTATTGGGCAGTTTTTTATATTCAGTATGAACATTTAAAAAAGCATAAACAATCTTCAGGCACTTTTCTTTATCCATAATTACCTAATTTCCACCCTTATCCGCAGGTTTAAACACAATATCATTCCTTACTTTTTTCAAATATTGCAGGGCCAACCATTTATTTTTTGTTAAATTATAACTTTTCTTAGAATGCAAAAATATCTAAAATTCATGTACAATTTTCTTACTTATTACTTTTTCAAATAAACTAATAACTGGAACATTTGAAGGGGGAGAAAATGTACTCATACTGGCAAAAAAGGTAATTCAAGCTGGCCGAGTTACCAGATCGATGGTGGCTGAATATGGAATTTTGCACATGCTGTACCCATGCACACCCAGCACCTGGCAGTGGAGGCGAAAGAAAACTTAAATGCTGCCATACAATGATATTACTTAAAAAGGCAAGTAATTTCTTTCTTAAATAATGTGATTGTATAACAGCAATATTCCAGTCCTGTGCATGGGGGTAGCACATGATTGTACCCCATGGATGGCTTTAATAACGTGAGATTTGTCCTCATCATTACACCACATCTGCCATAGGCAAATCCTGTATTATACATACGCAGCTGTTGATTATTGATAAATTATCTGGTATTTGCAGACACATTGAAAAGGGCTATGCATTTTAGTTACTGAAGGTGTGAAACATGGCTTTGCAACAACGCCATATGCTGGCTAGTAGGACAAAAAAAAAATCAAAACCCTGAACAAGGGTTCTGAGATTTAAATAAAAGTTGAAATACACAGCACAAGGCTGTCCCCAAAATTTCAATCACTAACAGGAATCACCTTAAGTGAAGGTCAAATCAGTGCTCAACCTTTAGCAAGAGGGTCCTATGTACTGATGGAAAAAAGCAAAATTATTACGTAGCAACATATCAAACACAGAAATGTGCTCAAGGAAGGAAGCAGTAAATATTAAAACGGGGCAAAGAAAAAGTCACTTTGCGTGTGTACACTGCCAATTATAAGGAAGACTTTTAGGTAATAAATGTGATCAGGTTAGAGAAGAAATAAAACATCATAACAAAAATGCTGTAAAATCAATTTCCAGTAATGAGCCAGGAAAAAAAAAACACCACACAAAAGTATTTATATTTTAATTCCAGATGATAACTCCACTAACTACCTTGATTATAGCAAGCTCAGATGCTCATAAGCCTAGTACTTTATATACAACAGGAACTTCTCATTGTAACATTTGTTAATGTCTGTTATGTACTTCACAGATAAAGATTCTAGTTGTCTACTGATGTACTATGTTCTTCATCTGTAAATATGTTGTAAGTAATTGCTATGTTAAATTGTTAATCGCTATGTAATCCAATGTAACTACTGTCTGTTTATTTTACTGCGGAGCTTTTCTCCCCGGGCCTCCGCTGAAAATGGACCTACGTCCAGTCGGACACTCCCGGTCAACAAATTTAAATAAATAAACTAAAAACAAGGAACTAGAACAGGAATTGCTCAATTTGCTGGCAATAAGTGCATCAGAAGAGATCAAACTCCCAAATGAAAGCACTCTGTTTTAACTTTTTACCAGTAGGTCACATACCTGTTTTAACCTTGCCAATTCTTTCAGAGCTCGTCCCCACTGTTGCTTATAATGTAGTTTGGACTTTGTGGTAGATTCCAACTTTCTTTCAAGTTCAACCTAACAGGAAAAAAAAACAGTAAACTGAAACAATATGCTTGAAGAGGATTGGCAAGAAAAGTAGAAACATTTACACAAAAACAGGTACAGAATATGTATGTGCAGTCTGGACGAAGGAGGGAAAATGAAAAAGTTTACAAAGTTTAAAGCCATTATGCAATAAAATATAAATATTATGGCAGATGAACATTTCTTGTTTAAAATAAGTTACTATTTTTTACTAGCTAGAAACCTGTCCAAAATACATTAGGTTAGCCTTACAATTCAGACAGTATAAACTTATACTTTAGTTCTCAAAGCATTAAAGAAACTATATTATTTATTTTATTTAAAAGGCTGATCTAACTTAACATTCCAGCTGCGTTTGCATTATTAATTGGAGTGGGAGAGAAATACTTTTAAAATGGTTTGCCTTTTTGGTGTACTGCACCACATTTAACTTTCTGCATTCTCAAACATATGCAAATATTAATAAAAAATAGATTATCTTGAGAGACAGAGGAAGCTAGTGGTCAAGAAACATATGGAAGGTGGCCCTTAATAGCAACTACTTCTGAAAGGTAAACTAAGTGACCAGGTGCAGCCTAGCTATCTGAGCTGTGCTTGTTCTTTTCACTTTGAGCATTACTTATTCCCTTAGATCCATACTGCAGAGGAAGCAATGTCCTAGTATAGCACGCTATTTATATATGGTAATTAGTGAACAAAGCACAACATCCACTTGATCCCCACAATGGCAGTGCCAAAGATGGGGAATCAAAAACGCTTATTATGAATACTATCATTTATAAAACAAAGGTTGCATTATTTGATTTTGGATTCTTTTTTTTTGTAACGACTTAACAATAACAGCATAAAAGTAGCTGTTATAAGAAAAGAATAATCCAAAACTACCCAAGATGTTTCGTCTACTACTTGATCAAAGTCAACAACTCCTACTCTGCTCTTAAGAAATACATCATTAATTAAATTAATTAAATTAAATCAATTAAAGCCCTTCAGCTGGAATTTGTTCTAATTACTGAACTTTTAAAATAAAATACAGATTATTATTGTGTAGTTAGGACAATATCTTACAGTCTGAAGACGGGGGAAAGTACAACTGTGCAAGATACTCTCCATAACAGTAGACAATTAAATCATTACTGTCTTTAGTCTTTCAGAGTAACAGGTCTCCTGCAGAGGGCAATATTAGCTCAGAGTTTTCCCCAGACACCAAATGCTAGAGTCTGTCGGAAGACACTGGAATAACTTAATTTTAGTCAGGAAGGCATAACCCAACCTCCATGGCCACAGCTTGCTCAATCCTTGGAAACAAATCTCATGAGAAAAAGCTCAACGTAAATGACTGTGAAAGCATGCCAGAAGTACCATATAGGATCCCTTTTTTGCTCCAACAGGCAACATGTTGCAACAGGTTGACTACTAGCACTCACTCAGCAAGATGTGGAAAAGAGAAAAAATGCCCTTCTCAGGAAATACTACTATACGGTAACAGTGATGACATCAAGCTGTATCAAAGAACTTAGCTGCATCTATTACAGGAAAACTGGATGGTTACATGAATCTGCCCAGCTGCATCCTGCAGATGAGAACAAAATGTTAATACAGTGCCTTACCATTAACCTCCACAAAACAAAGTCTTACAAACTACGGTACTCCTTAATGCTGTTGGCTAACAAGTACCTGATAATGATTTTAGGAACTACTCAACGCAGCACAACACCAGGACTTAAAAATTCAGCAAGGGGGAAAGAACAACCTAATACGCAAGGATAAGGATGATTCAGTGATTTGCTGTCATGAAATGAACATCACTCTCAGTCACATATATTGCTAAAGCGTGCTATTCTCTTTGCCTTCACATCTTCAAGTTTTTGGGGGTAAAACAACAAACCATGCATCTACTGACTATGCAGAAGCACCAGCTAACATCCCTTGAACAGCTACTTCAGCAAAACAATTTCTAGCCTTAGAAATGCAGTCCAGTTTGTGTTTATGTATTTCGGTCTTAACCAAGTTGCTGCATCACAGGGAACAGCAGCCATAGAAACCCAGCTCAGAAAAGGCTGCAGTGGCATATCAGTTTCATTTAATTAAATCACATTTATTTAAGCAAATGCTTTCAGTACATTAATGCAAATAATACAAGATATAAAACACTATCCCAAATACTTTTAACAGAATATATCCTCATGCTGCTCGCATGTTTGCATCATTAGTGCAAGACAGAATTTTAAAATTAGATGCAAATGTGAAACTAAACTTGATATAAACACACACACAGATATATATATATATATATATATATATATATATATATATACACATGCACGCGTGCGTGTGTGTATAGATATACATACATATACATATATATGTACATGGGTCTACTTCACGTGACTGAAATTTCATTTGACTGACTTTCATTTGGCCGAGATCAAAATACCTAATTTTCAAAATACTGAAAACTCTCTTGACTGAATCACATAATACTGAAACCTTACTATGCTACATTTAAAATACTAACTTGTAAACCATAGACATGCACACTTACACCACCAATGACTCCTTCCAGAACTTAAAACCTACTTATGTACCCTCTTAACAGAAACCAGACAACATAAAACCAAACTAGGTGGGGAGTTATGCCCCTCCACACCCCCTAACTATATATACTAACTCCAGGATCGCACTACAGTGGGGAAAGGTGCATATACCTTTTACTTACCTTACAGCAGTCTACACGCTCCCACTACTGCTGGAAATGCACAAAACATGTGCCATATTACTTGAGATACTTCCCATAAAAATGCAAACAGACATACGCACATATAGAAACACCACAACACTACTTTCTACATGACTATCGGTATTCTGGCAATCAGCACTGTAAGTTGCAGTAATTATTTTTATCACAAGCAAGTAACAGAAGAAGGTTAACCCACATCATTTCTATAGCTTACAATTCAGTATAATGAGATTCAGTCAAATGAGTTTTCAGTATTTTGAAAATTCAGTATTATGGTCTCGATCAAATGAAATTCAGCCAAATGAAATTTCAGTTATGTGAAGTAGACCCACGTACATCTTTGGGAGTGTGTATATACATAGACACACACGTGTATTTTTATATATATATATATATATATATATATATATATATATATATATATATATATATACATATACACACACACACACACGCACACACTCATTTATAAATAAAATAAATGATTATGCAATAAGTTACTTTTAGGTATAGATAATACATGGTTTACTCATGGTTGGAACTTACATTATTCATATTTGAACGCGAAATAACATTATTATACAATATCACTAAAAAGGAAATGCCTTACCCCTGTTAAGGTATGTTCCTGTATAACAGGACTTCATTTTAGGGGAATGTGCCTTGATACCACCTAGAATGGATTTGCTATGGTGGGAACAACAAGAAACAATAGCTGAGGACAAGCATCTGGAAATTTTCTGTTTAGACCCAGGTGTCCCTTTTTGCTCCTTGATAAATAGTAGCTGATCAGCTTTTGTAAATGGCTTAGTCCACAGTATGCAAAATCTGTTCTCCTTGACTTTTGGGTTATGGGTAGAAAACTATGCATGCAATTGTTGGCTGGATTCAAAGCAAACTCTGAAACCACTCTGAGCATGGATGAGGGTTTTGTTCTTAGAGATGCCTTATACCTATGGAAATCCAATAGTCTTCACCCACCATGAAAGCCTGCATTTCAGATAGTGTTCTTGCAGATGTCAGAGCAATGAGGAGTACAGTTTTCAAAGTCAAGAACCTTAAATCAGCTTGATGGGAAGGTTCAAAAGGCGACAGCCAACTTCTCCAGCACACAGCTGACAGAAGAGAAGAACAACCTGTTAACGAGGAGGATTCAGGTGTAAAGCTCCTTTCAGAAAATGTTTCACAACAAAAAGAGGATCCATGGACAGACACGCTGAAATGGTTACAAGATGAACCTTCATACAGGAATAAGCGAGGCCAGAGGAAAGTAACTTGCACAATTATTTAAGCACCAGTGGTACAAAAATCCATGAAGGGCACCTGGTTATTGGTTAAGCACTGACTAGAAAATTGCTTCCACTAACCAACATAGGATTTATTGCCTCCTTTAGTACCTTCTGCACATCCTAGCAACATAAATGTCTAAAAGGTATTAAAACTGAATCATCGAGCCAGTCAGTTGAAGTTTATTGATATTGGGGGTGTATCAAACTCCACCCTCCCACCAGTTCTGTGCGAGTAGATCCAGTTTGCGAGGAAGTTTGTAGTACTTGCACTTGGCCAATTCCATAATAAAGGAAAACCAATGTTGCCTGGCCCAAAGGGTTTAAGCCCCAATTATTTTTGCGGTATCCTTTTGAATTTTAAAACTACCCTGGATATCAGTGGAAAAGAAGGAAACACATAAAAGAACATTCCTTTCATTCAGGCTTGTTTGCAAGGAGCCCTGGAATGAAACATGTTTAACTGTCTATTTTGAAAGGACATGAACATATATGTGGTGTGTTCCACAAAAGTGGATGAATTCCTGGAAGATCACCTTGTTCAATTTCCATGCAAGAGGGTCTTGTCCTGGTTCTGCTCAGCAAATCTGTCACTATGTTTTGCTCTGCCAAAATGTAAGATGCCTGGAGAGTTGAGCAAAGCTAAACAGCTAATTCTCAAGCCACCAATGCAAGCCTACATAGTACTGTACACCACAGTGCTTGTTGCTATATCACATATCCAAGGTATCCCCTTGTAATCACTTGAAGTGGTCCGGGGGACCAAAGATGATGGAAAGACATTAAGGTAAGGATCACAGTCAATCTGTCTTTTCATTCAATGTGGTTAGGTCTGTCTGAAGGATTCATCAAACCTCAAGTCATTACCCCTCCAAAAACTGCTCCCCAAGCAATATCTGATGAATCTGTGGGAAAGATTGGTTTGTGGTCTGAGGACAGGAGAGACCTGGGTTTAGTTGAATATGTTGTCTCCACCAATGCATTTCCCTTTTCATAAAGCCCAAATTTGGAATTTAATACTCCAGAGAATGTAAATGATGGGTATGTTTTATTTTCTCTCTTTCTCCCTTTCTCTCCTGTATAATCTGACAAGAGGTATCATCACACTCACAGAAGCCATGAACCACAGGGTCTAAGACTGATTGCAAAAGTTCAGGAAAATTTTCAGAGGACTACCTTTTTGTGTTAAAAATGCCTTTTGAAGAGAAGAATCTATAATGCATCCCAGAAACACAATCTTGTGGAATTGAGTTAAGGAAGGTTTTGTCATATTTATCTGGAAATCCAGACTGATCGAGACATAACCCACATTAATGACTCTTAACACCTGGATGAGGATTCTGCAAAGACAAGCAAGTTGTACAAATAGGGAAAGATGTGAATGTCATTCGGTCTCCAATAAGCTATGGTTGGGGCTATACATTTTGCAAATACTTTTGGAGCTGCATATAAACCAAAGGGTAATGCAGAGAACTGATTATATGGCCCCAGAAACAGAGAACCTTAAAAATTTTCTGAAGCCTATTACCATGGGAATATGCTAGCAATAATCTTTTAGAAATAGAGATATCAATACATCATATCATACATCATTTGGGCTTGACTCTATGAACTACAAACTATTATTTTCTACTTACTCTTCTTTTAGCCTTCAATCTACTTAATTACTGATGTCTTTATTATATATACCTGTACTGAAGAAATTTAAAATTTTATGCATTCTCTTACTGTAAAACTTGCCTAAATGCCTGTTTTTGATGTGTGTTAAATTCCCTATGTATTTTCGAATGCCTGTTTTAAACTGCCTATGAACTTTGAATGTACGTTTAATACTTTGCATTAGATAGTGGAGCTTTTCTCCTCGGGCCTCCACTGAAAATGGACATGTATCCAGTTGGACTAGCCTGGTTAACAAATGTAAAATAAATAAAATAAAATAAAATAAATAAATCAAGTAACTCGTGAGGAATAAGAGGTAACAGTTTCTGTAAGGTCAAAATTTTTGAACTTTGGAGCTTTCATGTACATAGTTAGAAAGTAAAAATCTAGTACTGGTCTCCAAGAATCGTCTTTTTTAGCTACCAGAACCATTCATTAATATAAGTCTTTGACCCTTTGATTTAAAGGCACTGGTTCTATGACCCCCCCCCCCCCCCGGGTGTGTAAAGACTGACAAACCTGGAGAAAAATGTGTTTGGTTTGGAGGGTGGCAAAGTAAATCCTTGAAAGAAGTTCTGCACCCAGTGCCATCTGCAACTCTCCTGCACCAAATTTTCACCTAGGAGTCTGAAACAAATCTTATGCCAAAGGCGAATGTGAGGGACTATGTTTTGTGACAGATTTGTACAGATATTAGCTGGGGGATGGGGGGAGAAGAGGGTTATTCAATACTGTTGATCTGTACCTTTTTCGGAAAGAATCTCTATACATATTTTCTTACCCACTAGCCATTTCTTTTTTCACATTTTGTTTGCCAGAAAATGGCCAAACAATACCTCATTATCTAAAGCAGAATCCAGGAGTTCAATTTCACCTCATCAGCAAACTTTTGGTTATATACCCAAGCATATCTTTCCAACACTGCAGCAGTAGCAGTGGCCCTGCACATAGTATCTGTATGATCATACACACTTTTCAAACCATTTTACATACCTAAGAAACGGAAGAAAAAGTTGGTTCAAAAAAGAGCTTTCTGTAAAAAGCGTGGAAGCCAATTCTGTCAGACTGTCCATATGACACGGTACAGATTTCTACATATATGCCAACAGTACCTTATATAGCTTATCTGCTTTTTTAGTGAGGACTTATGGCCGGGCATCAAGGTGAGTACAGGCAGCATTCAACACATCCCCCAGGGCTGGCAGTATAGCAGGGATAAGACAGGAATGAGAAATACCTAGTTGTAACATATCATATCTCCTCAGTTCAGGGGGGATCATCTATTTGTTCCCATAAAAATATGTCCTTTATACTGGCAAAAGTCTCATTAAAAGAAGATTCTTCTGGATGAGGGCAAGAATTAAAACTTTCTTCCCAGTAAAAGACATGGGCAATCTACAGCAGAAGCCGTCCTATATTTGTCAAAAACAGAGTTTGACTTTGCTTCATTTGCAATAATATTACAGGGTATGCTCATCTGTAAAGGATTCTGAATAGCAGGATTTACTGCCTGTAATGCATGCCTAGTGAAAGTAAGGAGCTCCTCTTTTTTTAACAGTAATAACTTCATTAGAAGGACAATGTTTAAATATTTTAATAGGAGTTTCAGCATAAGATGAGCAACTGGAAGGAGGGATGCATCCCCAGTCTAATGATATCTTGCCCCAGTTACCCCTAGAAGAATCTCCCTAAGAATCAGAGAAGATGGTTCTCCCATGTCCTTTTAAGTACTGGAACAGCCAACGAGGACATGGCTAACCACCAGTTCATGCTGGCAGAAAGGACTACAACAGAGGAAGCAGGAAAAGTGAGTGGTCTTAGGAAAGTACAGTTGTGGAAGTAAAGTTTATCATAATAGTAGATGTTCGAATAATCACTACTGCAGTAGCCTTAACTATATGGGTTATATCCTGCCAAGGCTATAACAGCCGGCCAGCTTCCAAAGCTTCAGGGTACCTTCCACACTCCTAAATGATCAGGCAAGCTCAAGCTAGGCTGACTAAAAGACAAGTTTGGATGTGAAGCCCTTCAAAGCTTTCCTGCCAGCAGAGAGAGGGCAACAGAGACCTCAAAGGGCAATGCTGGGGAGGGGGGGGGGGTGTCCACACCCTGGCATAAAAAAGCACACCAAAAAACAAGGGGGATGGAGGGAGGAAGCTGCTACCGCAGCAGTGATCATTCAAACATAGGTTCATAGGTTCATACTAGGCTATCTGCCCTAGGGCATTTATAAGCCTAGCCCAAAGGTTTGTGGCTTTCACCACCCCTTAAGTTTGAAGGATACTATGCCCATTATTTTGCCGTGCCTCTGTCCAGCAGTGACACTGAGGTGATCCCTGGGGTAAACCTGCGATCTCCCATCCATTGGTCAAGATTTCGCTTGAACAAAGCCAGCGAGGTGCTCTGCCTCACATGTACCGGGATTTTGTTCCACATCATAGGGAGTCTCTGGGTGATGAATCTGTCCCTCCAGCACGTCCTATTTATAACCGTGTTAAGGTTTAAGTCTCTTGCTCTTGTAGTTCTGATGGATTTGGATTTTTTGAGGTGGAGCATGTTCATTAATTTGTCCAGCAGTGACACTGAGGTGATCCCTGGGGTAAACCTGCGATCTCCCATCCATTGGTCAAGATTTCTCTTGAACAATGCCAGCGAGGTGCTCTGCCTCACATGTACCGGGATTTTGTTCCACAGCATAGGGAGTCTCTGGGTGATGAATCTGTCCCTCCAGCACGTCCTATTTATAACCGTGTTAAGGTTTAAGTCTCTTGCTCTTGTAGTTCTGATGGATTTGGATTTTTTGAGGTGGAGCATGTTCATTAATTCTGGGTTGGACATGGCCTTGTATGTCAGGCACAGGTCACCTCTGAGCAGACGGTATGCGACTGAATAGAGCTGGAGTTCCTTCAGTCGGGCAGCATAACATCTACTATTATGTTAAGTTTTACTTATACAACTGTACTACATTCGTCATATTCATCACTGCTGCAGTAGCCTTATCTATTTGGATAGATTACTGTAGCTAACGACATTTGGGAGTTGCAAGGAGAAAAGTTCAGAAGTCCCTGGAGAATGGTGCTAGCAAAGCAAGATCTAGACATAAGAAGCAATCAAGCTTATAGTGCTTTGTAAAATACGTACAGAGGAACAAATAGCAGCTTCTGGAATACATCTAGAATCAAACCCTTTTCAGAAAGCCATAAGTGAAGTCAAGGCTTTTAACCTGTCTGGAATAGTTTTGTTTTGGTGAGTATAACAAAAGGTAACAGCCTTAGACAACAATTTGAAAACAGTCTATTTTGACAGAGGTTGTCCCCTCCTCTTGCCTTCACAAGAAATGAACAAGTGATCCAAAGATCTTAAAGATTTAACTCTGTCAATATTGTCCCTGTGTTGTTTTTGGACATCCAGGGTATTAAGCATCCTTTCTCCCTCATGTTTAGGTTCAGGAAAGAAAACAGGAGAGACAGTTTGGCTTAAATTAAACCTGGATACCACTTTAAGCGTAAAAGGATTAGTTCTCAAAGAAACCTTGTCCCTATGGAAAATGAGATGCAGCTGACTCACCATAACAGCTTGCAACTCACATACCCTTCTTGCAGAGATCACAGCAATCAGTAAAACTGTTTTCCATGTTAAGAACCTCAACTCAGCCAGATTAGCTGGCTCAAATGGAGCAAGTGTTAGCTTCTATACAGATCCCAAGGAGGGGTTACTGGTTTTCTTTGAGGTCTGTTATGCAAATCCCCTTTCAAGAACATTTTGACATAAGACTGTACTGAAAGAGGAGGATCCGTGGGCAGACATGCTGAAATGGCTGATAAATGAACCTTGATAGAGGAATAAAAAAGGCCATAGGATAGTAACTCACACAAACATTGTACTGCCAGAAAACAACTAGCCTTGCATGGGTGCTAGTTATGTTGTGGGCACTAACCAGAAAACCTTTTCCATTTGCTAATAAATGATTTTCTAGTAGCAGGCTTTCTTGCCTCCATTAGTACCTGCTGCATGTTCTCAGTAAACAGGTGCCTAAAAGGAATTAAGACCCTATCATCCAAGCAGTCAATTGAAATTGACTGTCAGGGTGTATCAAACACCCTTGTTAAGGTGTGAGTAGATCTAGTCTGTGAGAAGTTTGTGATAATTGCTCTGGCCATTTCTAAAAGAAGGGAGAAAGCACAGTTTTGTACCTACCATAAATGTAGATGTTCGAGTGTTCACCCTGCTGCAGTCATCACACTTGGGTTATCCTGTCGTCAGGCGGCCCCACAGGCGGCCGGAATTCCAAAGTCATGGTCCGGCGTCGGTTGCTGTCGCCTCTTCCCTGACGTCAGTGCGCCAGGGGTATATATAATGCAACCAATGCCATTTTCTTCAGTTTTTCTTGCCCCAGATGTCAGGTGCCCCCAAAAAGGTGGCCAGAAATTAGTACCAAAAGGAGTAACCACAGCACAAACACAAAATCCTTTCAGCTATAAGCAAATACATCAGTAAGGCATAGCAGAGATTTAGCCAGTAGATCAGAGGGGATGGAGGGAGGGTAACCTGGACTGCAGCAGGGTGAACACTCGAACATCTACATTTATGGTAGGTACAAAACGGTACTATGTTCATCGTGTTACCCTGCTGGAGTCATCACACTTGGGTAGAATCCCAAAGCTAAGGTAGGGGGGAGGTATCATAGAGGGTTAGTGGAGGCTATAAGGCCCTGCAGAACTGCAGTGGCGAAGCCCGCCCTGGACTTTGAGTAAAGAGGTAAGTGATGGTGTTTGGTAAAGGTGTGTACTGAACTCCAAGTTGCAGCTTCTAAAATTTCCTTGGTTGGAACCCCCCTGAGAAAGGCTGTAGAGGTAGCTGTTGCCCTGGTAGAGTGGGATCTAATGGTAGCAGGAACTGGTTTCCCATGATGGGTATAGCAGAAACGTATGCAATGACCTATCCATTTAGAAATGGTTTGCTTTGATATAGCCTTCCCTTGAGAAGCTGTAGCATAGGATACAAAGAGCTGGTCAGATTTTCTGAAAGCTTTAGTTTTGTCCAAATAGTAACGAAGCTGCCTGTGAATGTCCAAGGAATGCAGGAGTCACTCACCTTTGTTCTGTGGATTGGGGAAGAAGGTGGGTAAGTGGATGGTTTGATTTAAAGCTACACTGGAAACCACCTTAGGCATAAAGGAAGGATTAGTTCGTAGAGAAACTCTGTCTTGATGAAAAATGAGGAAAGGTTCCACTGCCATTAGTGCCTGTAGCTCTGAGACTCTTCTAGCAGAAGTTATTGCTAGGAGCAGGGCAGTCTTCCATGATAGGAACTGTAGGTCTGCAGAGAAAGCTGGTTCAAAGGGAGGTAGCGTTAGTTTTTCCAGAGCAAAATTGAGGTCCCATGTTCGTGTAGGAGCTCTCCTGGGTGGTCTAATGTTTTTTGCCCCTCTGCCCCCTTCCTGGTGCTTGCCTAAGGTGGTTTCCAGTGTAGCTTTAAATCAAACCATCCACTTACCCACCTTCTTCCTTAGAAGAGGATATGAAAATAAAGGTGGATTCGTGTTGTAGTGAGCTGAAATAGCCGAAGCGTGGATTTTAATTGAGGAAAAGGAAAGTCCTTTGTGCAACATCTCAGCTAAATACTGTAGAATGTGAGGCATGTGAGGCTGAATTGTGTCTTGGCCTTTAGCTTGGTTCCAGGCACAAAACCTTTTCCATTTGTCCGAATAAGCCTTCCTGGTGCTTGGCCTCCTGGCTTCCAGTATAACATCCAGAACTGCTTGTGAAAGAGGTGCTGGTTGGATGATTTGCCATGCAGCCAGATTTAAAGTTTTGAGCTGGCTGTGAAGAATCTGATTGTTTTGTTGTGTGAGCAAAAGGGGGATTTGAGGCAATATCCATGGTGGGCCGTGGGCCATATTTTTCAATAGCTGATACCAGTGCTGGCGTTGCCAGTCTGGGGCTATGAGAATCAGTCGTGGTCTCTCCTTTTTGACTTTCAAAAGAACCTTTGTGAGGAGAGGCAATGGAGCGAAGGCATATACTGTCAGGTTTTTCCAACTGAAAGAGAGAGCGTCCACTTTCCAAGCTTAATGGTGAAATGTCCTTGTACAAAATTTTGTCAGTTGATAGTTTTGAGGACTGGCAAACAGGTCTATGTCTGGAAGGCCCCATTTTTCAGTTATCATTGAAAGTATTTGTGGAACTAGTTTCCACTTGTGGGGATCCTTGATGTTTCTGCTGAGGTCGTCTGCCAATGTGTTCTTCTGTCCTGGCAGGAATTGAGCTTGTAACTGGACTTGGTAGGCCAGAGCTGTGTTCCATAAGGTCATTGCTTGCCTGCATAGAGGGTAAGAATGTGTACCCCCTTGTTTGTTTATGTACCACATTACTGTGGTGTTGTCCGTCTTTATTGCAAGTTGTACTGGATGTAATAGATCCTTGAAGGCTGTCAGAGCTTTCTGTACAGCTAGCATCTCTTTTTGATTTATGTGCAGATTTCTTTAATCTGCAGTCCATAAGCCTTGAATGCATTGTCCTGCCATGTGTGCCCCCCAGGCGTAGTCTGAAGCATCTGTTGTGATAGTTTGCCTGACTGGGGGCAAGGTGAAAGGCTGACCCTTGTTGAGGTGACATGCCTGTGACCACCATAGAAATTCCTGTTGTAGGCAGGGAATGAGAGATATCATCGTGTCCAAGCTGTGGCTATGTTGAGACCATATGCTTTTTAGGTACCACTGTAATTTCCTCATATGCAGCTTTACAAATGGTATTATTAGTATGCAAGATGCCATGAAGCCCAAAGCCTGCAGAATTTTTCTTGCAGTTAATTGGGTCTTTGTTGCCATTGTCTTGAAATATTGAGTCAGTTGTAGTTGCTTGTCTGGCGTAAGATAAGCCTTCTGGGCCGTTGTATTCAAGCTGGCACCCAGGAATGTCATTTTTTGTGAGGGTACTAGTTTTGACTTCTTTTCGTTTACTGTGTACCCCAGGCAGTTTAGAAGATGCTTTACAAAGGCCAGACGATGTAAGAGAATGTCTTTGCTTTCTGCTTGGATGAGGCAGTCGTCCAGGTATGGATATATTTGAATTCCTCTTTGTCTGCAGTATGCAATTACTGGTGCCAGGCATTTTGTGAAAACTCTGGGCGCAGTAGATAAGCCAAAGGGCAGTGCAGAGAATTGGTAATGGGTTGAATCTGCAATGAAATGGAGGTATCTTCTGCAACTTTGTCTGATAGGGACATGCAGGTATGCCTCCTTGAGATCTAACGTTACTAGCCATGCTTCCTTGCCCAACATGGGAAGTAGCTGCTGTAGTGTTAGCATCTTGAATTTGGGTACTTGTAAGTAAGTGTTTAGAATTGAAAGGTCCAGAATTGGTCTCCAGGCATTGTCCTTTCTGGGCACTAGAAAGAGTCTTGAATAAAATCCTTGGCCTTGCTCTCGAGTAGGTAACAGTTGAATGGCTCTCATGTCCATGAGAGCTGCAATTTGCTTTTGTGCCTCTGCCCATTGATTTTGTGGCAGGTTGGGCATTCCTCTTTTCATTGGCAAGGTGTGAAAGTGGAATCTGTATCCTCGTAAAATTATGTCTAGGACCCATTTGTCCTTTGTGACAATGTGCCAGTTGTCTGCAAAAAGTGCGAGTTTTCCCTCCAAGGAGGCTGCCAAGAGAGTATTGCTTGGCCAGATGAGGTGCAAGTCATTGAGTTTGCCTTCTGGTGGTTTGAGACCTGTCGTCTCCTCCCTTCTGTGTTGTAGAGCCCCATTGGCGAGGTTTATACTGGGCTTGTGGTTGTCCTCTGCCTCTTGGGTGTCTGTATTTACCCCTCTGTGGTCTGTCGGTGGCTGGCAAGGAGCAATTTTTTGTTGGCCAGTTTCTGCTGAAGCGAGGGGGTTGTACTTGTAGGAAATATTTGACTGTCTGCATAGATTTTGCCTTATCTTCCATTTTCTTTAAAACTTCTTCTGCTTTAACTCCAAAAAGAACATCTTGCTGTAAGGGAGCATCTAGTAGTTTTGCTTTAACATGATCAGGCAGAGTTTGTTCCTTTAACCAAGAATGCCTACGTATAACAGACCCAGTGACAGCTGCTCTGCAGGAGGCCTCCAAAGAATCAAACCCACATTGTAAGGTATGTTTACCCACCTGCTCAGTGGCGTGCAACAGATCCTGTACTTCTTTCAATTCAGATTGTTGAGGGAGAGAGGTTATTCTTTCCTTTAACTGAGAGATTAGAAATTGCTGATACTTAAGCATGTGAAATTGACAATTCAGTGCCCTCATAGCTAGTGTGGCTGAGGTGTAAACCTTTTTCCCCCACCTGTCTAGTGCTCTGGAATCCCTCTCAGAAGGTACTGGGTTTTTAGCCATAGAAGCCTTAGCCCCCTTGGGACCCTGTGAGATAGTCTCTGGGTCAGCTACAGGGCTTTTGTAAAGAAATTTGTGGGAATCAGGCACTCTATAGTATCTGTCAGGCTTAGCTGGAGCAGGAGGTAGAGAGTCTGGGTTGAAACTGGATTCTAAGTAGACATCATCCACAATGTCCAAAACTGGTGGGATTGCAAGTGGTCTGTGTTGGGGGAGTAAAAGAAACTCTCTAAGCCTTTTCTTTGAATCAGAGTAGTCCTGACCTTCCCAGTGAAAATGTTCCCTCATTGTGTGTAAAGTTTCCCCAAAGGAGTAGTCTTTAGGAGGAGAAGCTGAGGGAATAGAGTCCTCAGCATCAGAATCTTCATAAGGAGAGTAGGAGTAGTCTTGGTCCTCAGAAGAGTCTGAAGAAATGGACATTTGCTCAGAGGATGCATAATCTTCCTCTTGTCTAGGCCTTTTGTCAGGAGGGGGCTGGGAACCCATGATTAAAGAAATCAAATCTTCAGCCATTTTGAGCTTCTGTTTCTTAGGCATGGGGCCTTGAACAGGAGACTGAAGTGCAGTCCTTTTAGATTTAGTAGGAGTCTTTGACTTAGAAAACGTTTTAATGGTGAGAGTTGTCGGTCTGAAAACGCCTTCAGAAACCGACAGCGTTTCTGTAGTACCGACGTCTTTTGTAGCAAAGTCGTCGGAAGGGCCTGAAGTAAAAGGCTGCGTCGACCTGGTACATTCCGTCAAAATTTCTGTAGCGGTCTCAGGTTCCAGATCTGCGGTAGTCAGGGGCTGCATCAGAGCCTCACTGAGGACCGGAGAACCGGAGTCCAGATCGGCTGAGGCCTCGGAATCTGGCTTAGGCCTGGGCTGTCTGTCCTTATCCCTGCGTTTTTTGTGCACACCGGTAGTCGGTTGCTCCGACGGCATGGTGTAGTTAAATTTCCTACCGAAGTAGTGTCGTGTGAAATCAAAGCGTCTTTTAATAGTACGCTTATTAAACCTAGCACAAAACCGACAAGAAGTGACGTCATGGTCTTGGCCTAGGCAAGGTATGCAATAAGAATGAAAATCCCTATGAGGTATTTGCTTCCCACAAGAAATACAATTGTTAACTTTTTCTGACATCGGTCTGAGGCAAGAAAAGTTTCCCCAATGGGGTACTTAGCTTTATAGAAGACTTCGGTCTGAAATTCAAATTCGAAAATCTCAGGAGTCGGCCGACAGGCACTTGCAAACTGCTTCTGCTTCGGGCACGGCGCTACAAGAAAGACTGAAGAAAATGGCGTTGGTTGCATTATATATACCCCTGGCGCACTGACGTCAGGGAAGAGGTGACAGCAACCGATGCCGGACCAAGACTTTGGAATTCCGGCCGACTGCGGGACAGCCTGACGACAGGATAACCCAAGTGTGATAACTGCAGCAGGGTAAAATGATGAACATCCACTGTTGCCTGGGCCAGAAGGGATTCACCACAATGATCTTGGTGGATTACTTCTGAATCTTCAGAAGTTCCCTAGATATTAGTGGAAAGGGTAGAATAGCATACAGTAACATTCCTGTCCAAGGAAAAGAAAAGGCACCTGTCTCTCAGGCCTTCTTACATAGAGTCCCAGAACAGAATATCGCCAGTTGATTGTTCAAATAGGAGGCAAAGAGGTCCACTTGAGGAACTTCCCACAGATGGGTCAAATCTTGGAAGACCCCCTGATCTAGTTTCCATTTGTGGGGGTCTGCTCTGGTCCTGCTCAGCTTGTCTACCACAAAATCTTATCTAATGGAATGCAGGATACCTGTACAGTAAGAGTGTGCTGTGAATCTATATCCCAAGCTATCATGGCTAGTCTGCAAACGAGGTACAACCTGGTCCCTTTTGCTTGTTGATGTACCACATGACTGCGATACTGTCTGTAACCACTTGAAGAGGTCCAGGGGAGCAAAGATGGTTCAGAGAGTTGAGTGCCTTGATCAGGGCAAGCATTTCCTTGATATTTATTTGCTTGAGTCCGTACCCCCTGCACTTTTCTCTCTCCTGAAACTGTTCCCCAAGCAAAGTCCAAAAAGACTGTGGTGACTGCTGTGGAACAGGGAGGGAGAACAGGAGACCTGGATTTAAGGATATCTGTCATCTCCACCAAAAGATTTCTATTCTAATAACTCCCAGCACTGGGACTTGAACTAGATAAAGGGTGGTGATGCTCGGACCAGAGAGATTTCAAATAAGTAAGACAGAGAACTGATAATATGATCCACATAGAAAACCTTAAGAAACATCTTGAAGTCTGGATGAATATGAATGTGATAAGCACCTTTTAAGCCTAGTGTTACCATGAAATTTGAAAAAGGAAAGCGGTAACAGGTTGTGAAGTGACAACATTTTGAATTTAGACATTAGCACAAACAGGTTTACAGAAGAAAGATCCAGAACTGGTCTACAAACATTTTCTTTCTTTGGCACTAGGAACATCCTTGAATAAAATCCCTTCCCCATCTGGGAAGGAGGAACTTGTGGGATATAGGGGAGCCTCAAGCCTGTGGAATAAGCTCTCGAGCTTTAGTATTGGCCGAGTCGGAGCCGTGGATCGGCTCCGAACCCATCCAGCAAGAATGAAGGCGAGATTGATAACTTAACATTATTGGTTTACATGAATTCTGTTGAGACTTTTTTCTGTTTTGCCATAATTGGATGAAGAGACAGAAAATCCCTTGGACAATTTGGAAAAGGGATGCTGAAAAATCTTAGGCATTCCCTGGATTGGCTTGCCTTTCATCACACTTTTTGATCACCTCTGCAGCAGAGGGGCCAAACACTAAATCTCTAATTCATGGGAGAATTTAAAATCTCAATTTTTACATCATGTTTGACATTCTGAGAATGCAGCAAGCAAACCTTCTTAAAACAGTACCAGTGGCCACAGCCCTGGAAAAAGTTATTTAGTGTAGTAGAAACTAAGTTATTCACAAGAGATGTTTCTTCACAAGATGAAACCATCGATACATTATTCCATATACAGTCACAATTTGTCAAAAAAAAACTTAAAACATACGAGTCTGACAATTCAAAAGTCTGAAACTCAAAGTTGCAGAATACACTTCTTTCCCATGCATATCAATAATTTCCCATCCTTATTAGAAAGAAATAGGATTGGAAGTAACTAAGTGCTTAGCAGTAGCTGAATGAACAAAACCTATAGCTACTGGGCCATGCTTGGGAATAGTGTATAAATAAAGGTTTAAAAGACTGAGAAACTTTATACATTCTATCACCCTTTTCAGGGACAGCTGTCTGACTATCAGGAAAACTGCAGGCAGTAAGACACCTTCGCTAAAGCAGAAAGAACATGAGGAATGGGTGTAGGTTCTGGAAAATTAATCTGTAACAGCTCATAGTTATTGACAGAGGGACTGAGAAACCACAGTGCTCTGCCACTGAAAACATTGGGACATTTTAGCAATAGTCTCACGGAAAGAAAAAACCCACAGAGAGAATCAGACACTGAGCTCTCCTCCAAATCTGAAGCAGAAATCTGAGGACAAAACCCAGAATCCATCCCTGTTTCCGGCTGTTCAAATTCAGAATCTTGAATATCTTTAGAAAAAGAGGAATCCCTGTTTGTTTTACCGGAAATTAATTTACAAGAAGGATCACTGCTTGAATTAAACTCTGAGTCAGTCCGAGTACACTACTCCTATCCAGAGAAATTAGAGAAGGAGCAGATACGTGCTTGGTTTTTGGTTTCCTTTTGACACGAAAAATGGGGCCAACCATGTTACTAATGGTAGCCGCTGCTTCCCAAGGGATGGGCATAGCATTCTGACAAGAGGGAAACCTTCCCTGCTCCCTCTCCCAGGAATGACACAGTAGCTTTTCTTTGCTCACTGAGGGGACCTCAAAGCAACAGAGGATGTGACCAACCTCTACTCCATAATGGCTGTAGGTGCTGCACCACAGGGATCCAAGGTAAAATACGAGTGGTCTGAGGTACATCAAATGGCCACAGCAAAGTCACCCACCAGAGGCTGAGACAAATTGTTAGCTTGATGTGGTGGCAAAGGCTGTTTGCTTAACATTTTCTTTGTGTGGGTGGAAGGACAACCATGGGACTGGTTCCATAGTCAAACTGAAAATGGTGCCTCTTTGCCATGGAAGACAAGCAGCAATTGTCAGTAATACTACCAGTCCTCAAAAGCTACTTTTTTGGCAGAAAAAAAATAAACACAGTAAAATCACTTTAAAACACTATGATAACCCCATAACAGAAAAATAAACACAATTTCCCCACAGAAAGTACAGCTGTATAAAATTTTACCATAGCGGTAGACGTCCTTCTCTTCACTGTTGCAGTATTCACTACATTTGGGATCCTCTGCCAAGGGCAGCCTGGCATCCGGACAGTATACCAAAGCCTTAGGTTGCTTTAAGTTATGCCATATGTCACACACATGCTCCTCACATACCTTAGGGCATAAAGATGACATCTGGATGTACCATCCTCATAACTGAAATCCCCAGTAGGGACAACAGTCCAAGGAAAAAAAAAAAAAAAGAGGCAACCAGTACATCCAGAAGACCAATGGATCAGGGGGAGGTGGGAGGGAGTGAATACTGCACCAGCGAAGAGAAGGACATATACTGTTATGGTAAGATTTTACATATCTGTACTATATCCTTCCATTTCACTGTTGCAGTATTCATTACATCAGGGAGATTGCCAAAGTTCAGGAAGAAACTTAGGAGGAGGAAGGACCAGCAGAGCCCTCTAGTAAACTATGAAGGATGGCCTTAACAAAACCAGCTGTACCTCTGAACATTTCATCCAACTTGTAGTGCTTGGTAAATGTACACACAGAAGTCCAGGTAGATTCCTCAAGAATAAGTTAGTATCCAAACATTTGAAAAAAGCACTAGAAGAAGCCATAACTCTAGTAGAATGAGCCTTAACAGAATATGTAAGG
Source organism: Protopterus annectens (assembly GCF_019279795.1). Lineage (NCBI taxonomy): Eukaryota > Metazoa > Chordata > Ceratodontiformes > Protopteridae > Protopterus > Protopterus annectens. Next base: position 276,992,263 of record NC_056728.1, read on the forward strand.
CTCTTACCAAGAAATGAGTAACAAAAAGAAATAGCTTTTGAGTTCCAAGAAGAAACAGTTTGCTTGGATACAGCTAATCCCAAGGACCTAGGATGGAAGGAAACAAAGAGTTCAACAGATTTCCTAAAAGTCGTAGTCTTATCCAAATAAAATCTGAGATGTCTATGCACATCTAATGTGTGCAGCATCTTCTCTCTGGTAGATTGTGGAGAAGGGAAAAAAATGAGCAAATCAATAGACTGCTTAAGGGACAACTCAGTCACCACCTTGGGTATAAAACCCTGTCCTTGTGAAACATTTAAAAAGGACAAGCCATAAGGGCTTGAAGCTCAGACACCCACTTGGCAGAAGTAAGGTCTAACAAAAATAGTCTTCCAAGAGAAAGGTTGCAAGGAAGCTGAAGCTGCGTGCTCAAAGGGAGCCGGAGTCAATTTTTCCAAAACAAAATTAAGATCCCAAGGAGGAAGAACAGGTTTCCTGGGAGCCCTAATATGAAGGACTTCTTAAAGGAATTGTTTAGCCTCAAATCTAGAATTAAAGGAGATGAAGGCAAACAAGCAGAGATAGCTGATAGGTGGGGCTAAACAGAAGAATAAACCAACCCAATGAGGAATTCACACAGATAAGAGAACAAAAGGAACATCCACAGAGAGTGGATCCAGGTTACGAGAAAGACACCAAACAGAAAACCTATTCCATGTGGTTAAGTAGGATTTCCTAGTTTTGGGTTTCCTGTTCTCCTGCAGGACCTTAAGCATGTCCTCAGAAAAAAAGGTATCTATGTGAAATCAAAATCCTATCACTCACAGTGTCAGGAGAAGACTGGACAGACAGGGGTGGATGACAGACCCCTTATGTTATGTCAGTAGATTTACCCTATAAGGTAACTTGTGATGATCGCCTTTGGCTAAATGCAGAAGAAGCTGGAACCAATGCTGTCTCAGCAAAAAAGGGAGTCACCAACAAGATTTTGGCAGCATCCTGTTGAACTTTGAACAGGACTTTTGGAATGAGAGGAAGCATAAAGAAACATCCCCTTCCAAGAAAATGATAGGGCGTCCACCTTCCAAACCAGAGGACCTGGGACCCTGGCACAAAATAAAGGAATCTGTCTGTTCAGAGGGAAGGCAAAAAGATCTATTTGAGGAGTACCCCCACATCCCTGTGAAGCATCCATTCCTGGGATTGAGTCATGGATTTTCTCAAACTGTCTGCTTCAATATTTTGGTTGGAAGAGATGTACACTGCATGCAGACTGACTTGGTACTGAGTTGCCAATTCCCATACCAAAAGAGCTAGCATGCACAGAAGGTACAATTACATCCCAGTCCCAGTCCCCTTTTGTTTACACACCATAGAACTGTGGTGTAGTCTGTAAATAGTTTTAGAGGTCTTGAACAAAGAAGAGTATAAAAAGCCTGAACAGCCAGCAAGAAGGGCCGTCGTCTCTTTTATATTTACGTGTTCCTTTCTTTGCAAAGGAGACCACAGGCCTTGTACCATCATGGATGCATAAACTGCCCCCCAACCCATGTCTGAGGTGTCTGTGAACAACTCTTGAGTTGGTAGGGGAGGATGTAAAGGCATGCCTGGATTCTGGGCAATCTTCTGAATCCACCAAAGAAGCTCCCTCTTTAGGCAAGGAAACAGGGGCAACAAACTCCAGTGGGTGAGCATGCTATATCCAAACTGATTTCAAGTACCACTGAAACTTTCTGATGTGGAGTTTGGCAAAAGATAGCATGGGAATAGTAGAAGCCATGAAGCCTAGAAGCTTGCGAAACTCCCTGGCTGTTGGTAATCCAGCCTTCACACTGGTGAAATAGCTTTAATAAATTAGTGAAAGAAGGGTCATCATGTAGAGACGTAGAGGAACCCTCTCCTTCCTCGAGGTCAGTATCCTCAGTGAAAGGCTCTTCCGGGAAATCCTGGTGTTTTCTCTTACACTTTCTCTTCCCTGAAACCTACTGTTCTAACAAAGTCTTGTAGGAAGAGGATGAGTCGAGGAGCTCTGCCATAGGTGCAGATTAGAGGCCGGCTGATGTAGACTGTTCTGGAGCAGACTGATGACTGGCTGTAGGTACTGCTGAAAAAGGGGAAGAGCTGCCAGCAGGAGAAATCCAACCCTTCCCCCTAGAGGAGAACACTCTCTCTACAACATCAAATGCCAAGGCACAGACTGGCCTTTCGGTTCAGGGGCTCCTACAATCCAAGGGTACCAAAGACAGCCCCGAATTCTAGGGAGCCATGCCTAGACCCAACTCTGAGATTGGCGCTGAGATGTCCAAAGCTGAAGTCCCAAGTGGAAGCAATGATCCCAAAGCAAGGACCATTGATCCTGACCCAGAAACTCCAGCATCTATGCCATGGCTCCGAGGTCCTGAAGGCCTGAATAAGTCAGGGTCAATGCTACCAAGGAAAAGGATGGAGTTGAAGATGGCCAAGCCATCACATTTGACCTGGAAGGTGGAAAATCTGACAGCCATGAAGGCCTCTGATCAAAAGGGGCCATGAGAGGAAGCCAGAAGGATAAAGCTAAAGGTACCAGTGCTGGACCTGGACCCAAGGTGATAAGGCCTAAATGCATCTGCACCTGCAAACAGGACCTCTTCACCTGCTCCAGATCAGCGTTTTTGCTGTTACACACTGACAGTGTCCGGACAGAATAAGCTACAGAAGAGGGCTTAGAAGGTCATACCAGATCCAAGCCAGAGAGGCCCTGAACTGGAAGGAGACGGTGAAGACTCCAGTGACCATAGAGGTGGGGTGCTCAGAAAAAATGGGAAGCTGTCCTACCTGAAGGTGCCTCTTTGATCAAGGGGCGGGGGGCTAAGGGATGCCTGGAGCCAGAGAAGAGATCCTACTGGGTTTTACCTGATTTGGGCTCCAAAGGTGATATCCTCTGAGACATCAGGCTGATGCCTGTGCCAGGAAACCCAAAAGTTGCTAGACTTTCAGATCCAGCGAGCTTGTGGGAGAAGGTCCAATGGAAGAAGGAGACCTGTTATGCTCCCCTTTAGCATGTCTGGAGCATCACTGTTGGGGCTTCTCAGATCCAGACTTAGGAGCTAGGGAGAAGCCACTCCAGAGACAGAAGCAGAACCAACCTTTCAACACTAACTTGGCCCTATGCTCATTAATGGCTCTAGTGCCAAAACTCTCACAGATGGAGCATCTGGAATTAAGATTCACTGGACCCAAACAACAGACACATTTTAAGTGTGTGTCCTGAGAAGGCAACTTGTGCTTGCAGAAAATGGTCTTTTTAAAGCCTTTATCCATATCTCAAAAAACTACATAAATTACAGAAAAAAACAACACACAACACACTCACTACAGTCTGACAAAAGGGAGGAAAGAGAGAAGGGATAATACAATGAAACCTACCTAACTACCTAACTATCCTAGAAAGAAAAAGGATAACTAACGGAAAGAGGAAAATAAAATCATATCACTATGCCAACTTCTCTAAGTAGAGATAGCAGAGCCAAGACCAAGCTGCAGACCTGAAAAGTGGCAAACTAGATCTGGGGAACTGAAGGATGAATGGCTGTTCTCTGTCTGCATCTAATTTCAAAAATGAAGTTTTTCATTTAAGCTTTGGTTACTTCTATTTTTTTATCTTTTATACTGCATTTTGTTTTAAGTGTTTTTCTTCTTTTGGAGCTTTAAGAGGATTTGGTCACTTAGAAAAGTTATAAAAGAATTCCTTTGCAGACAGTGGATAAAGTACAGTTGTGTACACTTACCATAAATTTAGATGTTCGAGTGTATTCACTGTTGCAGTCATTACATTTGATTAATCTGCTGGCAGGTTGCCCTCAGTCGGCCTGATTAACAAAGTCTTGGGTCCTGCGTCGGTTGCTGTCCTTTATTCCATGACGTCAGGTCGTCAGGGGTATAAAACATGCAGCCGACGCCATTACATCAGTTTTTCTTCCCCAGATGTCAGATGCCCCCCAAATGGGGAGCAAAATATAAAAATAATGTTAAACACAAAAATATATATACCTCCAAACAAAAGCAAATACACCAAAAAGGCTTTTAAGTGTAGGAAAATAAAGGAGATAGTAAGAGAAACAACAGGGGGCTGGAGGGAGGGTAACCAGGACTGCAACAGTGAATACACTCGAACATCTACATTTATGGTAAGTGTATACAACTGTACTATGTTCTTCATGTTTCACTGTTGCAGTCATTACATTTGGGTAGATTCCCAAAGCTAAGGTTGGGAGGATGGATTTATACAGTATTAGGACCGGCTATAAGGCCCTGCAAAACAGCAGTGGCAAAGCCAGCTCTGGATTTTGAGAAAATTGGTAAGTGGTAGTGCTTGGTCAAAAGTATGAACTGAACTCCAGGTAGCAGCTTCCGGAATATCCCTGGTAGGAACACCATCTCAGAAAGGCTGTAGAAGTAGATGCAGCTGTGGTGGAATGGGAACTGATCCCCTGGGGGATAGGTTTTCCAAGGTGCTTATAGCAGAAATTAATGCAATGGCTTATCCATCTGGAAATGGTTAGCTTTGCAATAGCCTTTCCCTCTGCCCCTGCAGCAAATGCTACTAGCAGCTGTTCAGATTTTCTTCGAGATTTAGTCCTGTCCAAGTAAAATCTAAGCTGTCTGTGTACATCCAATGAATGAAGAATTCGCTCACCTTTGTTCTGTGGATTGGGAAAGAAAGTTGGCAAATGAATGGACTGATTAAGAGCCACACTGGATACCACCTTGGGCATGAAGGATGGGTTGGGTCCTAAGTGACACCCTATCCGCATGAAAGACGATGAAAGGCTCCACTGCCACAAGGGCCTGTGATTCAGAAAGCCTTCTAGCCGAAGTGATCGCTAAAAGGAAGGCTGTTTTCCAGGAAAGGAATTTTAAGTCTGCAGTAGCAGCTGGCTCGAAAGAAGGTAGAGTGAGTTTTTCCAATACAAAGTTAAGGTCCAGGCAGGGGTTGGAGCTCTCCTGGGCGGCCTTAAGTTTTTGGCCTCTCTGAAATACTGCTTTACAGAGGATGAAAGAAGAGGGGGGGGGGTCTGTGTTGTAATGAGCTGAAATGGCTGAGGCATGTATTTTTATGGAAGAAAAAGATAGGCCGTTGTGAAGTATCTCAGTTAAGTATTGCAAAATCGGAGGTAAATTGGGCACTGCTGTGGTCATCCCTTGAGATTGATTCCAGGCACAGATTTTTTTCCATTTGTCAGCATAAGATTTTCTGGTACTAGGTCTTCTCGCCTCCAAAATGACATCCATCACAGGTTTGCTGAGGGATGCTAAGGGAGAATTTAGGTGATTAGCCAAGCTGCAAGATTCGATGTTTGGAGCTGAGGGTGCAGAAATTGGTTGTTCTGCTGCGACAGTAAGGAAGGTGTCTGAGGCAGGTGACAAGGAGAAAGTTGTGACAGACTGCGTAGGAGTGGGTACCAATGTTGGCAAGGCCAGTCTGGTGCAAGCAAAATTATCTTTGGTTTGTCCTGTTTGACTTTTAGTAGAACTTTGCAGAGCAAAGGCAGAGGGGGAAAAACATAGGTTTCCCCAGCTGAAGGACAGAGCATCCACTTTCCAGGCATTTTTGTGAGGAGTTTTTGTGCAAAATTTGTCCAACTGGTAGTTCTGGGGTGAGGCAAAGAGATCTATGTCTGGGCTCCCCCATTTGCATGTCAACATGTTGAAAATCCGTGGTTTCAGTTTCCATTTGTATGGGTCCATGAGTTTTCTGCTTAGATTGTCTGCCAAAATATTCAGCTTTCCTGGCAGGAATTGGGCTTGTAGTTGTACTTGATAGCTCAAGGCCGTGTTCCACAATGCCATGGTAGGAATGTGTACCCCCCCCGCTTGTTTATGTACCACATAACTGTGGTGTTGTCCCCATCTTTACCATTAGTTGCCCTGGATGAAGGTAGTCCTTGAAGGCTGTCAGTGCTTTCTGTACAGTTAGCATTGCTTTGTGATTGATATGAAGATGCATTTGATTCGAGCTCCATTTGCCCTGAATGCATTTCCTTGCCAGATTAGCCCCCATGCATAGTCTGATGCATCTGTAGTTAGGGTTTCGGTGGCAGGGCGTGGTGTGAATGGTAGTCCCTTGTTTTAGTGGCAGGCCTATACCCACCAAAGGAACTCTAGTTGCAGGCAAGGTATGATAAGAATCATTGTTTCCAGGCTGTGACAATGTTGACTCCATAAACTTTTTAAGTACCACTGAAGTTTCCTCATATGCAGTCTTGCATATGGAATTAGAAGAATGCAGGAGGCCATGAACCCCAAGGCTTGCAGTATTTGTCTTGCTGATAGCAGGGTTTTTGTGGCCACCTGCTTGAAGTAAGTCACCAACTGAAGTTGCTTTTCTGGTGTAAGGTAAGCCATCTGGGCAGTTGTATTCAAGCTTGCACCCAGGAATGTTATGTTTTGAGAGGGCACTAGTTGTGATTTATTTTCGTTTACAGTGTACACTAGACAAGTTAGAACCCTTTTTACAAATGCCAGATGTTTTAGAAGAATGGCCTTGTTTTCTGCCTGAATTAGACAATCATCCAGTTATGGATATATTCGAATATTTCTTTGCCTGCAAAATGCAATTACTGGAGCCAGGCACTTTGTAATAGTAGATAAGCCAAAGGGCAGTGCAGAGAACTGATAATGCAAAAAGCCTGCTTTGAAACGGAGGTATCGTCTGCAAGATTCCCTGATTGGGATATGCAGGTATGCCTCTTTTAGATCTAGAGTTGCCAACCAGGCATCTTTGTCTAGCACAGGAAATAACTGGTGCAGAGTCAGCATCTTGAATTTTGGAATGTCCAGGAAAGTGTTTAGAGTAGACAAGTCCAGAATTGGATGCCATGATTTGTCTTTTCTGGGTACCAGGAAAAGTCTGGAATAGAAAGCTTGTCCCTTTTCCCCTTCTGGTACTAGTTGAATAGCCCCCATGTTTAAGAGGGAAAATACTTGTTTCTGAGCCTCTGCCCACTGATTTGGGGGCAGGTCTGGCCATTCGCTTGGAGTTGGCAATGTGTGTTAATGAAATCTGTATCCCTGGGACACTATATTTAAAACCCATTTGACCTGGGTTATAAGTTGCCAGTTTTTTTGCAAGAAGTGCCAGTCCCCCCCCCCCCCCCAAAGGGGGCAGCTAAAAGGTAAGTGCTTGGCAATTCTAAAGGAAAGTTATTGAGACTGCTTAACATAGGGAGGTGTCTTGCTGTTTCCAGATTTGGAAGAGGAGGCACCCCATTGCTTTGTTCTGAAAGTCCCTTTGGACTGAAACTTAGTGCTTTTGGCATGTCTGGGTCTGGCTTGAGTCGCTCTGGAAGGAACTGGAAAGGACCAGTTCTTAGTAGGCCAGTGCCTACTAAATCTTGGAGGTTGTACTTGTAAGAAATCTTTCACAGTCTGCATAGATTTAGCCTTATCTTCCATCTCTTTTAGAACTTCTTCAGCCTTGCTGCCAAACAGACAGTCCTGTTGCAAAGGAGCATCCAACAATTTTGCTTTAACATGATCAGGCAGAGATTGCTCCTTAAGCCAAGCATGCCTTCTAAGCACAGACCCAGTAAAGTACAGTTGTGTACACTTACCATAAATGTAAATGTTCGAGTGTATTCACTGTTGTAGTCATTACATTTGGGTAATCTGCTGGCATGTTGCCCTCAGTCGGCCTAAATAACAAAGTCTTGGGTCCTGCGTCGGTTGCTGTCTCCTTTTCCATGACGTCAGGGGTATAAAACATGCAGCCAACGCCATTTTAATCAGTTTTTCTTGCCCCAGATGTTAGGTGCCCCCCAAATGGGAAGCAAAATGATATCTATAAACTGTAAATCTATAAATGCACCTTAGAAACATAAAATATACCTTCAACTAAAAGCAAATACACCACAAAGGCTTTTGAGTATAGTGAAGGAAAGAAAAGGTATAGAAAGGGGTCTGGCGGGTGGGTAACCTGGACTGCAACAGTGAATACACTCGAACACTTACATTTATGGTAAGTGTACACAACTGTACTATGTTCTTTGTGTTTCACTGTTGCAGTCATTACATTTGGGTAGAATCCCAATGCTATGGATGGGAGGATGGAACTAAACAGCATTAGTAGCAGCTATAAGGCCCTGCAGGACTGCAGTGGCAAAGCTTACCCTGGATTCAGAGAAGAGAGGTAAATGATAATGTTTTGTGAACGTATGAACTGAGCTCCAAGTAGGATCTTCTAGAATGTCTCTGGTTGGGACCCCTCTGAGTACTGCTGAAGTAGAGGCAGCCCTGGTGGAATGGGATCGGATCCCCTTGGGCACAGGTTTGCCATGGTGCAAGTAGCAGAAATGAATGCAATGGCTTATCCATTTTTAAATAGTCTGCTTTGATATAGCCTTCCCCTCTGATCCTGCAGCAAATGCTACCAGTAGTTGCTCGGACTTTCTTAGAGATTTTGTCCTGTTTAAGTGGAATCTTAGTTGTCTGTGTACATCCAATAAATGCAGAATCCGCTCTCCCTTGTTCTGCGGATTTGGGAAAAAAAGTTGGTAGGTGAATGGTCTGGTTAACAGCCACACTGGATACCACCTTAGGCATAAAAGAAGGATTGGTCCCGAGGGCCACCCTCTCCGGGTAAAAATAATGAAAGACTCCACTGCCATGACAGCTTGTAGTTCTGAAACCCTTCTAGCTGAAGTGGCTGCCAAGAGAAAAGCTATCTTCCAAGAAAGAAATTTTATATCCGCAGTAGCTGCTGGTTCAAAAGGAGGCAGGGTGAGTTTTTCCAGTACAAAATTGAGGTCCCATGCAGGAGCTGGCACTCTCCTTGGAGGCCTTAAATTTTTGGCCCCTCTGAGATACTGTTTTAGCAGTGGATGAGAGAAGAGGGGAGGCTCTGTGTTGTAATGAGCTGAGATGGCGGAGGCATGGATTTTTATTGAAGAAAAAGATAGACCCTTGTCAAGCATCTCAGTTAAGTATTGTAAAATCTGAGGAATATTGGGCTTTGCTGTGTCTATTCCTTGTGCTTGGTTCCAAGCACAGAATCTCTTCCATTTATCAGCATAAGATTTTCTAGTACTAGGCCTTCTGGCTTCCAAAATGACATCCATCACAGGTTTACTGAGAGATGTGGTTTGAATAATTAGTTGATTAGCCATGCTGCAAGACTCAGAGTTTGGAGCTGAGTGTGCAGAATTTGATAGTTCTGCTGGGACAATAGATGAGGTGTTTGAGGCAAGTACCACGGAGGAAGATGTGACATATTCCTTAGATGCGGGTACCAATGTTGGCGAGGCCAGTATGGAGCAATTAGAATCATTTTTGGTTTTTCCTGTCTGACTTTTAGTAAGACCTTGAAGAGTAGAGGCAGAGGGGGAAAGGCATAGACTGATAGGTTTTTCCAGCTGAAGGAAAAAGCATCCACTTTCCATGCTTTTTTTGATGAGTTCTTGTGCAGTATTTGTCCAAATGATAGTTTTGGGGAGAGGCAAATAGATCTATGTCTGGGCTTCCCTATTTCTGTGTTAACATGCTGACGATTTGTGGATCCAGTTTCCATTCCTACGGGTACATAAGGTTTCTTCTTAGGTCGTCTGACAGAGTATTTTGCTTTCCTGGCAGGAATTGAGCTTGAAGATGAACTTGGTAAGTCAAGGCTGTGTTCCTCAAGGCCATGTCTAGTCTGCAAAGGTGGTAGGAATGGGTACCCCCCTGCTTGTTTATGTATCACATAACTGTGGTGGTGTTCATTTTTATCAGTAGTTGCCCTGGATGAAGCAAGTCCTTGAAGGCTGTCAGAGCATTCTGAACAGCTAGCATTTCTTTCTGGTTGATATGCAAATGCATTTGGTTTGGGCTCCATTTGCCTTGACTGCATCTCTCTGCCAGGTGAGCCCCCCAAGCATAGTCTGATGCGCCTGTAGTAGGGTTTGGGTGGCAGGGGGTAGAGTGAATGACAGTCCCTTGCTTTGGTGACATGTCTCTGCCCCCCAAAGAAACTCCTGTTGTAGGCAGAGTATGAGAGGAATCATTGTTTCCAGGCTGTGACAATGTTGACTCCATAAACGTTTTAGATACCATTGAAGTTTCCTCATATGCAGTCTCACACATGGAATTAATAGAATGCAGGATGCCATGAACCCCAAAGGCTGCAAAATTTGTCTTGCAGATAACTGGGTTTTTTTTGCCATTTGTTTGAAGTATATTGTCAACTGCATTTGTTTGTCTGGCGTGAGGTAAGCCATCTGGGCAGTTGTATTTAAGCTTGCACCCAGGAATGTAATTACTTGAGAGGGTACCAATTGTGATTTCTTTTCGTTTATGGTATACCCTAGGCATGCTAGAAGCCTTTTTACAAATGCCAGATGTGTGTCCTTGTCCTCTGCCTGAATGAGAAAACCATCCAGATAAGGATAAATTTGAATGTTTCTTTGTCTGCAGAATGCAATTACTGGTGCCAGGCACTTTGTAAAGACCCTGGGTGCGGTAGATAAGCCAGAGGGCAGTGCAGAGAATTGGTAATGCACAAAACCTGCTTTGAAGCGGAGGTATCTTCTGCAAGATTCCCTTATTGGGATATACAGGTATGCCTCTTTTAAGTCTAGAGTTACTAACCAGGCATTCTTGCCTAGAATAGGCAGTAGTTGTTGTAAAGTCAGCATTTTGAATTTTGGAATGTCCAGGAACGTGTTTAGAATCGATAAGTCCAGTATTGGACGCCATGATTTGTCTTTTCTGGGTACCAGGAAAAGTCTTGAATAAAATCCTTGTCCTTTTTCCTTTTCTGGTACCGGGTGAATAGCCCACATATCCATGAGGGACATGACTTGTTTCTGGGCCTCTGCCCACTGGTTTTATGGCAGATCTGGCCATCCATCTGGAATTGGCAAAGTATGGAAATAAAATCTGTACCCCTGGGATACTATGTTTAATACCCACTTGTCCAGGGCAATTAACTGCCAATTCTGAGCATGAAGTGCTAGTTTTCCCCCCAAGGGGGCTGCCAATAGATAAGTGCTTGGAGATGGCAGAGGAAAGTTCATTGAGACTGCTTACTGTAGGATTGTGGTTTGTTACCTCCAGATTTGGAGGTGGAGGCACCCCATTGCTTTAACCTGTAAGATCCCTGTGATTGATATCTGGAGCCTTTTGAACACCTGGGTTTGTGCTGAGTGGCTCTGTTGGACACAGGAAAGGACCAATTCTTAGTAGGCCAGTGCCTACTGAACCTGGGTGGCTGCACTTGCAAGAAATCTTTGACAGTTTGCATAGATTTAGCTTTGTCTTCCATTTGTTTTAAAACCTCTTCTGCCTTATTACCAAACAGACTATCATGCTGTATAGTGGCATCCAAAAATTTAGCTTTAACATGATCAGGCAGATTTTGCTCCTTGAGCCAGGCATGCCTTCTTATCACAGATCCAGTTATGGCTGCCCTGCAAGAGGCCACCAAGGAATCAAAACTACATTGCAAAGTATGCTTTCCAACCTGTTCTGCTGAATGCAATAAATCCTGTAACTCTATTTTCCACACAATCAGAAATCAACATAATTTTCTGTTTCAGTAAGCCCATAACATGCTGTTGATATTTAAGCATATGAAACTGGCAGTTTAAAGCCCTGATTGCCAAGGCTGCAGACGTATAAACCTTCTTACTCCATCTATCCAGCGCCATTGAATCTCTAACAGAAGGGGTAGGATTTTTGGCTGTAGAAGCCTTAACACCCTTGGGACCCTGAGAAATAGTCTCAGGATCAGCAGCAGGATTTTTGAAAATAAATTTGTGGGAGTCAGGAACCCTGTAATATCCGTCTGGCTTACTAGGAGCCGGAGGCAGGGAATCAGGAGCCATGCTTGATTCCGAGAACACATCATCAAGAATGTCTAATACAGGAGGTATTGCCAAAGGTCTATGCTGAGGAAGAAGAAGGAAATCCCTAAGCCTCTTTTCTTGATTCAGAGAAGTCCTGACTCTCCCAGTGAAAATGTTCCTTTAAAGTATGCAAAGTCTCTCCGAAAGAGTAATCCTCAGGAGGAGATGCAGATGGGATGGACTTCTCAGCATCAGAATCCTCATAAGGTGGAATAGACCTGATCAGAAGAAATGGAAACCTGATCTGATGATTCATAAACAGTGCCTTGCCTAGGCCTCTTGGGGGGGGGGGGGTTGGGAACCCCTGATCAAGGTAATTAAATCCTCAGCCACTTTGATCATTTGTTTTTAGGCATAGGGGCCTGAGCACGTGGCTCATGCATCAGTTTTTTAGACATAGAAGTTGTTTTTGACCTTGTTTTTGTTGATGGCGTTGGTTTAATATAAAAATGTTGAGGCTTGAAAACACCCTCAGAAGCCTGTGCCTGCTCAGCAGCTCCGGACCCATCCAAGGGAGAGACATCCGCGGGTTCAATACTTTGCGAACCTCACAGCATACCGGACTCCGAATGGGTCTCGATAGAGGCCTGCGACTCAAAAGTAGCGGGTATCAGGGGCTGCGAAAGCGCCTCACTGAGTACCGGTGACTGGCTTAGGAGAAGCTCTGTTGTCGGTTTTGGACCTCGACGATCTGTCTCTGTCTTTTTACTTGCGTTTTTTGTGAACTCCAGTAGTCGGATTGCTAACCAAGATATTTCAGGGTAGTTAAATCTTGAACCAAAATATTTAGAAGTAAAAATATACCGATGCTTAATAGTGCATTGGTTAAATTTAGCACAAAACCGACAGCAAGGCATGTTGTGATCAGGGCCTAGGCAAGGAATACAGTACAAATGAAAATCCTTATGAGGTATTTGCTTCCCACAAGTAATGCAATTATTAACTTTTACTGACATCGGTAAGGAGCAAGAAAAAGTTTCCCCAACGGGGTACTTAGCTTTAGTTTGAAGACTTTGGTTCTGAAACTCGAAAACAAAAATTTCAGGAGTCGGCCGACCGGCACTTACGAACTGCTTCTGCTTCAGGCACTGCGTGGCAAGAAAGTCTGATTAAAATGGTGTCGCTGCATGTTTTATACCCCTGATTACCCGATGTCATGGAAGAGGAGACAGCAACCGACGCAGGACCCAAGACTTTGTTATTCAGGCCGACTGAGGGCAACCTGCCAGCAGATTACCCAAATGTAATAACTGCAACAGTGAAACACGAAGAACATCAGCAGCCCTGCAAAAGGCCTCCAAAGAATCAAAACCACATTGCAAAGTATGTTTTCCAACTTGTTCAGCTGAATGCAATAAATCTTGTAAATCTTTATTTTCCACACAGTCAGAAATCAACATAATTTTTTGTTTAAGCAGTCCCATGATATGCTGCTGATATTTTAGCATAAGGAATTGACAGTTTAAAGCCCTGATTGCCAAGGTTGCAGAAGTATAAACCTTCTTACCCCATCTATCCAGCGCCCTGGAGTCTCTATCAGAAGGGGTAGGATTTTTAGCAGTAGAAGCCTTAATGCCTTTGGGGCCTTGAGAAATGGTTTCAGGATCTGCAACAGGATTTTTGAAAAGGAATTTGTGGGAGTCAGGAACCCTGTAGTATCTGTCTGGCTTACCAGGAGCCGGAGGCAGAGAATCAGGAGCCATACTAGATTCTGAAAACACTTTATCAACAATATCTAGTACAGGAGGTATAGCCAAAGGCCTATGCTGAGGAAAAAAATCTCTAAGTCTCTTTTTGGATTCAGAAAAATCCTGACTTTCCCAGTGGAAATGTTCCCTTAAGGTATGTAAAGTTTCCCCAAAAGAAAAATCCTTAAGGGGAGAAGCAGAAGGAATGGAATCCTCTGCATCAGAGTCCTCGTAAGTAGGTATAGACAAATCCTGTTCATTAGAAGAGTCATAGAAATAGAATCCTGTTCAGAAGATTCATAGTCAGGTTCAGCCCTAGGCCTCATTGAAGGTGGGGGTTGGCTACCCCTGATTAGAGTAATTAAATCTTCAGCCATTTTGAACATTTGTTTTTTAGGCATAGGGGCCTGCACATGTGGCCTAGGCGTCGATTTTTTACACATAGATTGAGATTTTGGCCTTAATATTGAAGATGGCGTCAGTTTAATATAAAAATCTGTAGGCCTGAATACACCCTCAGAAGCCGGTGCCTGCACAGCGGCTCCATACCCATCCAAGGTACAGACATCCGCGGGTTCCATAATTGAAGCATCTTGCAGCATACTGGACTCTGACTGGGTCTCAGTAGAGGCCTGCGAATCAGAAGTAATGGGTACCAGGGGCTGCGAAAGTGCCTCACTGAGTACCGGTGAACTGGCGACTGGGATAGGAGAAGCATCGTCGGCAGTTTTGGACCTCAACGACCTGTCTCTGTCTTTTTCTTTGCGTTTTTTATGTTTCCAGTAGTCGGACTGCTAACTGACAATTTCTGGATAATTAAACCGTGATCCAAAATATTTAGAAGCAAAAATGTACCGACGACGGATAGTGCGTTGATTAAATAAAGCACAAAACTGACAGCAAGGTACATCGTGGTCAGGGCCTAGGCAAGGAATACAGTACAAGTGAAAATCCTTATGAGGTATATGCTTCCCACAAGTAATACAATTATTAACTTTTACTGACATCAGTAAGGAGCAAGAAAAGGTTTCCCCAACGGGGTACTTAGACTTCGGTTCTGAAACTCGAATACGAAAATTTCAGGAGTTGGCCGACCAGCACTTGCGAACTGCTTCTGCTTCGGGCACTACGCAGCAAGAAAGACTGGTGTAATGGCATCAGCTGCATGTTTTATACCCCTGACGACCTGACGTCATGGAAGAAGGGACAGCAACCAATGCAGGACCCAAGATTTTGTTAATAAGGCCAACTGAGGGCAACCTGCCAGCAGATTACCCAAATGTAATGACTGCAACAGTAAAACACGAACAACATTATCCAACTAATTAGTTAGAAGAGCTGAGAAATAGCATTCCTCATTTAACTACAAATATTTGTTGGCATTTTAGCTGCAGTGCTCGTTTGACTTGCTATTCTCTCTGCCTGACTATTGCTGATCTCTGTCTGTATTTGATTTTTCCCAGCAACCAGACCTACTACTGTTGTACTCTTAAAGTCGGTGGCTTTTGAGTTATCAGACCCTACTATAAATATGATTTTGGACACTCCTCCCAGTCCCATCTCATTCTACAAAGTACTGAGAGATCAGCTTGGAAGGCCCATCCCTTAATCTCTTAAACTTGACTTATCTTTTGTTTCCTCCCTTCCCACTTATTTAAAAAAATGCACTTCTTCCTACTTTATTACTTATTTTGCTGCATGTTCCTAAAGTGTTGAGCTGCATTTATTACTGCTTGATAGTAGCCTGATTAAACTGTAACAGTTATTCTAAACCTCTTAGTTTTGATTTAAGCTCTTGGG
Organism: Protopterus annectens; assembly: GCF_019279795.1. Taxonomy (NCBI): domain Eukaryota; kingdom Metazoa; phylum Chordata; order Ceratodontiformes; family Protopteridae; genus Protopterus; species Protopterus annectens. Next base: position 277,007,591 of record NC_056728.1, read on the forward strand.
CTTCAAACTAGTTATCTTACATAAAGGTTTGTGGTCTACACTCTTGTGGCAGGAGCGATAGTTTAAGTTAGAAACTGCTAGTTGAAGACTTATTGTGTCTTTTATTGTGTGTGTCACTTCTGATTTAAGCACTTGTACACCAAACCGATAATTTTACACTAGGAAGGTTTGTGCTCTGCACTCTTGGGGAAAGAGGGTAATCTCCACCCTTCTGAGCTGAGAATTGACCAAGTGTCTCTGTTCTGGTTTAAGCACTTGAGTTCCAAACCAGTTACTTTACATTAGGAAGGTGTGTGGTCTAAACTCTTGAGAGAGGACAGAGTAGCTTTCACCTTTCTGAGCTGGAAATTTCTGGTGAAGGCTTATTGTGCATGTTATTCTATGTGTATTTGTTCTGGTCTGTGATCTGCACTCTAGACAGATTTTTTTTTTAACTACTACAGCATGTAGTTTGCTCATACCTGAGCATTGCTCATCAAGTTGCTTGTCTTACTGACTTGTTCTCGCCTCCCTAGTAGATTAATGGGCATGGATATGCACTTCCTATCTCTCTCTGTGGCCAGTCTTGTTGAGATGGGTATTCTGAGGCATTGTAGCAATTGCCTCATGTACACTGACAACCCAGTTATTTTTAATAAAACAGACAGTATAAGCGAGAGGTATAAATACACTTTAACGCTGGAGGCAAAACTCTCTCATACAACCAAAACTAATCCTGTAGAGGTGGTCAGTGACACTTGCACCATGCCTACTGCACATAGTAAAGTGCATAAAATTACTTATGCTAAGGCACTTGCAGGTAACCTTCAAAACACTAAGACCTACATAGTACAATCAAAGAAAGTGTCCTCAGCCATCACATAAACACTCTGTTAAAACACCACTTACAGCTACACAGTAACACCATATCCAATGCCTCAACAACCGCTAAGCCCTTAAGGCAAACCAGCACACAGCCAAATTTCCTAGTCATTGGTGACTCTATAGTGAGACACACCAGTGTCCTCCTCACCAGACTGAGTAAAGAAAGAGTCATGGTTAGCTGCCTTTCTGGGGCTAGGATCCGTCAACTCAAACAGGCACTCGGGTCATTGCACCACAGGTACCAGTATGACTCTGTCACACTACATATGGGTGTTAATGACCCAAGACATACTTCCCTTGACTATATGAAGTGAGACATGATTGAGTTTGCTGATTATTTGTCTCAGGCAGGTATGAGAGCAGCACTGAGCAGCATACTACCTTTTCCAAGAATGATGCCTCATTATTAACAGAAATTGACTGATTTTAAAAACTGGCTTAGCTTCCGGTGTCAGTCCACAGGGGTACAATATTTGACAGCCTGGAAGGACATGGTGGACAGACCACGCTGCGTTGCCAGGGATGGTCTGCACTTATCCCCTCTAGGCTTTCCAGTACTGGCAAAGATCTTTTCCACTCCCATAGTGCCTTTTTTAGGCAATGTCAAACTGATAAACCTACCGACTTAACTGAACCTATGAAGGAATATCTGAAGGTGGTACTGTTCAATGTTAAAAGTCTTAACAAGAAACTCCATTCCCTGCAAGCCTTCCTCTCCCTGGAGAGTGTAGACATCTATGCAGTAACAGAGGGATGGGTTTAAAGTTGATGACAGTACCTCAGCAATGCAATGTTATAATGACTTTTACAACTTTAGACCAGCTACTGCACAGGAGGGAACTAAAGGTGGAGGAGTGTCAGTCTATAGTAAGACTAATCTCACATTCAGACTAGTTAAAGTGTATGACCCACTGGAACTCATACATGTGCAACTCATCATAAACGAGGTGTTGTACCATATCCTTGCAACATACAGGTCCCTCATGTCCCAGTAAACCCATACTACCTATCTCATTGTACTAGAGTCCCTCACTGTTCATCCCAATATGATACTCATGGGGGATCTCAACTACCCCTCTAGAGACAGAGAATCCTACACCACTTCTAATGCCCAAGACCTAGTGATCGCTAAACTTTAATCCCAACATCCTGGAACAGTTAGTCCATTCTCCTACCAAGGGTACAAACATCCTTGACCCTGTACTCATGAACATAGGGGGAGGGGGGGGCAATGTTCCTCACCCAATGTAATATATTCGTTTGTTAGGTCTGACTATAAGGCAGTATTACTTGAAACAAAATTTAAATCCTGGGATCCAGCAAAATCAAAAACCTTTAGGAACTATTTCAAGGCTAACCTCTCGCTACTAAACAACACCTTGGCTAAATTCCAAGAACCGCCAAACCCAGTAAACACTATAAAATATACGGAGTTATTTACAAAATCTCTGTACAGCCACGTTGGTAGCTTTATAGACCGAGCTCTGCCCACTCATATTAAGACTAAGACAAACTAAAAAACAAGCTGCCCTGGTGGACTCTCAACATCAATCGCTTATACAACACAAGAAAAAGAAATCTTGGCGAAGCGTAAGATGAACAAAGCCATGCATACTAAAAGCCCCCTGACTAATCTAAAACAGGCAGCTAAGAGGGTTAATTAATACTTCAAAGGCTAAATTTGAAGAAGAGATAGCTTCTCAGATAAAGGGCAACCACAAAAGTGTTCTACAACTATGCCCATAACTTCAGAGGAAATACACAAAAATCCACACAAATTACTGTAAATGGCATCACCCACAATAAAGCAGAAGCCATTGCCAACCTTTTGGCTGACAGGCTCAGCTCAAATTTCTCCCGCAACTCCCCCTTGATAGTCCAAAGGAAATACCACATAACACAATCTCCGCAACCACTTATAGAGAATAGCTTATTAATGCACTTTCCAAGGCCAAAAGCACTGCATCAATGGGTCCCAATAACATCCCTTCGGGGGAACATTTTTGAGAGGATCACCAAAGCAATGAATGAAGGCAAGACTGTGCATGCAACTTACCTCGACCTAGCCAAGACTTTTGATACAATACCCCACTCAGACATTAAAGACAAGCTCACTAATTTAGGTTTAAACCCTTTTATCACCTACTGGATAGCCAACTTCCCCACTGATATGACCCAGGAGGTCAAAATACAGGAGGCCACCTCTACCAAGAGGCCAATCACTGGTGGAGTACACCAGGGCTTGGTACTGGGCCCACTCATTTTTGGCATCTATTTCTCTGAAATGGAAGCAAATGCTGAAGGTTTATGGCTGACTAATTTGGCAGATGATTGCAAGCTGAGGGTTATCATCAACTCAAGAAAGTCCATCTTTGACTAACAAATGGTGGAAAAGCCATGATCTTAAACTTAATGCTTAGAAATGCATAAATGTAACCATTGGGAAACCAAACATCTTGGCTAATTACCATGTTGATAATACATCCCTAAGAGTTGATCAAGTGGTCAGGGATATGGGTATGCATGTAGACAGTAGCCTTACCTTCGACCATTACACAGCCACAGTGGTGAGGAAGTCCTTCCATCTTGCACAACTTAGAAGTAAGGGCATGGCAACTAGGTCCGAAGAGGTCATTATCCCACTGTACTCCACCCTTATCAGACCGATCACAGAGTACAGCGCTCCCTTTGGTATGAACCTGTCCAGACATATGCAGCAACTAGAATTACCTCAAAGGTTCCTTACAAAAAGAATACAAGGCGTAACAAACCTGCCTTATGAAGAGCACCTTAAAGCCTTTTCCCTCTACTCAGTCTCCTATAGATTGCCGAGAGGTGCTCTATTACAAGGAATTGGCAAATCCCACACTTATGAATCTTCCACATATTCGTAAGTCAAAAAGTAACACAAATACAAGGTCTAGGGACCTAAATTTTGTCTGTGACATAAAAAAAAACATGCTGGAGAGACAGATGTGTTCCAGAGACTGCCCCTCCTATGTAACAGGCTTCCATGTGCAGCTGAGTTCCTCTATTACCCAGTTTCAGCAAAACCTTGACAAGTGGATGAGGAACAGGAAATTTACACTGGGCATGGCACCCATGTCCCTTATGGACAGAGGTAGCTTATAAACGCCTGGCCCTCAATGTCCTATTTGGATGCATGACATCATTATTCTTTCGGAAAAACTTGGCTAGGCTTAGAAAGGCCTCCCCAGTCTATAAATCTATGGGCTGAAGACTTTAGAGCTGACCAGTCAGATCTGAAGTCCCACTGGTTGAACCAGATGGAGCAGACAACATCGGATCAAACATTTACAGATCCCAAACTGCAATGAAAATATTAAAGACAAAAGATGTTAAAAAAAAAAAAAAAAAAAAAAAAAAAAGCAAAGTAATGGTTTAAATATCAAACAATGAAGTGAAAAATCCAAAGAATTACAAAAAACAGCAGCAGTATACTGCTGACTGGCACACAAAGGAAGTGACTTTACTTCATTATAGCTGATTGGCCCAAAACTCATGTATACAATTATGCTATTAAGAGAAGAGAAGAAATGTGATAATTCTACATACAAAAATAAAAAAACAATATGTGTCTGAAAGATCAGACAGTCTGTGGGGGAGGTGTTTAAGGCCCGTCTGTCATAGACTAATAAAAATGTAAACATGCAGTAGTACAGGAAATAGCATATTATGTCTGAGCTATATGATAGCACATCAAAAAAAGTATAGTCATGTAAGATCTTATCATAACAGCAGATGTCCTACTTCTGACTGTTGCAGTATTCATTGCTAAAGGGGTATCTTGCTGAAGACAGACAAATACCCAGCCATCATACCAAAGCCTTAGCTCCTTCCAGGTTCTACACATCAAACCCATGTCTTTTTCTAAGGCAAAAGGTACTCAAGTGATGTAAGACTGCCTAATCCTTAGAAATGAACGACTCATGTGAGCCAAAGCAACCCAAAAGAAAAAGCATGTACATGTGTATCCAGAAAGGGAAGGAGGAGGAGGACCCCTCGATGAAGGGTAAGAAATAGAATGGGGGAGGGATGGAATACTGAAAGAGTGAGAAGTAGGACATTTACTGTTATGGTAAGATCTTGCACAACTGTAGTATGTCCTTCCTTATTACTGCTGGAGTATTCCTTACAGAAGGAAGAATACAAAAGCTACTGGAGAGGATGGATGAAGGAAACCATAGAGAAGCCCTCCAATAACCCAAGCAGAATGGCCCTGGCAAAATGAGGTCTGGTCCTAAAAATCACATTCAAGTTATATTGTTTGGTCTTCACATTCAAGTTATATTGTTTGGTATTCTGTATGTACTTCAAGAAGCAGCTTCCAGCATAGATCTAGTATCCAGAACCTGGTAAAAAGCACAAGAGGAGAACACTGTGCTAGTAGAATGAGCACAAACACAAGAAAGCTGCTTACCATAAAAGGAATAATAATAATAAGAGGAAACAGAACTGTAAACATTTCTGAATAGAGGGTGAGCAGGAATGTAAAAATAGGCATCCTTCAGATCTAGAGGCAGCAGGAAGGCCTGAGGAAGTAACAGAGAAGCACAGACTGGAGAGACATCTTGAATGACATATTTTTTAGAAATGTGCTGAGAGGAAAAGATCCAGAGTGGGCCTCCAAGAACCCTCATTCCTGCGCACCAAGAACATTCTGGAATAAAACCCTTTGCCCTGCTAAGAGGGTGAAATAGGTTGAATCGTTCCTTGTGGCAAAAGGTCTTGAAGAATCAAAGCAAAGTGAGGAAGTTGGCAATGGGGAGTTTGGGGAATGCCCAAAAAGGGAGGAAAGGACTTCCAAACCAGGTTGTAACATTTTAAATGATGGAAAGTATCCAGAAATTTGTGGTGATTTATTGTCAAACTGAAAAAGAAAGTCACTCTGAGGGAAGAGGAATCTGGTCAAGGGGCAGAAGAGACTGAATGCCAAACTGAGGCAGATTTATCTAGAAAAGATGTTTTTTCATCCTCTATAGGCAGAGAAGTATTATCGGGAATGCCCTCTTACCTCTGAGAGGCTGTCTTTTCTGCCTATGCACAAAAGGAGACTTAGATGTGTAATTCATCTGAAATGGAGGAATAAAAGACAGGAATATTTAAGGTCCTGCATGATCTTCCCCTTATCAAACAAGGTCTTGAACAGCTTGGCAGCAGTACAGCCAAACATGTTCTGATTTTCTGAATGACAGTCCAGTAACTTAGCCTTAATGTCTTCAAGGAGGGATTGTAACCTTAATCAGATATATCTCCTTATAACAGACCCTGACTCAGATGCCCTAAAACAGGCATCAGCAGCATCATAACTGCATTTGAGAGTAAACTCAAATGCAGCAAATGTTCTCCAGGAAGGGCTGACACAGACAAATAACGGGTGTCAAAGCCATGGCCTAAAACTAAATATCAGGAAATACATAATAGTATCCTCCGGGAAGTCATCCATCCCTGGTAACTATTATATTGATAACACACCTCTAAGAGCTAATGGTATTCTAATCTTTGACCATAATGTGTCTACAGCAGTGAGGAAATCATTCAATGTTTTGCAACTTATAAACAAAGGTATGGCATCTAGGTCCAAGGAAGTCAATGTTCCACTGTGTTTGGCATTCATCAGACCTATCATAGAGTACAATGCCCCCTTTAGTATGTACCTTGCCAGACATATCCAAGAATTGGAATGTCCACAGAGGTTCTACATTAAAAAAACACAGGGAATAAATAACATATCCTATGCAGACTGCCTCAAGGCTTTATCTATCCCTCTATTCAGTCTCCTACAGGCTGTTGAGGGGAAATCTATGCCTGGCATACAAGGCATTTTCAGACCTAGACCCCACCCTAATGGACCTCTTGCATATAAGCAAAACAAACAGCACCAGAATTAGCACTCGAGACACTTAATTCTTGCCTGGGATATAAATATGACCTGCTGGAGACCAGAAATAAGACCTCTTTATCCCAGAGACTACAGCTTCTCTGGAATAGACTTCCCCATCCATGCGAAGCAAGGTTCCTCCTTAACCCAATTCAAGTGTACCTTGAACTGGATGGGGAACAGAAATTCATCCCTGCTTTGGCACCTATATCTCTAATGAACACAGGCAGCCTGTAAATGGTTAATCTTCCAGGCCCCTGCTTGTAAATGTTTCATCTCCCAAGTTCTTGCTTACATTTATCAAGGGCACCAGAACATGTCAGAGATTTGGGATGCATGGCTAGGTTTAAAAAGACTGTTGTGGTCATTAGCCTTATAAACACTTATGAACAAGTTTTCTGGGAAGCAGAGCTCAAAATAGAAATGACAGATTGATAGCGATAGCAAGATACAAGCAGTTAAAATGTTTCTAGTCCCTTTAATTTTATACACAGGTCAGGCATATTTTTTATCAATCAGAGGAGAAATTGTGGATAGCAATTAATAAAGAGCTGAAGGATTTTATCTGGGAGGGGAAGACAGCAAGAGTCAAGTGGGATAAGCTGATTCTTCCAAAAGAACAAGGCAGTTTGGGATTACCCAATTTGAATAGGTATTTCAGAGCTTCACACTACTTAAGGCTCCTATACATAGCACAAGAAGAAACCAATAATTCAAAGTGGAAAGGGATGATGATGGAAGAAGCTCAAGAAACAAGGAGAGACTGCGATTTTGGATGCAGATCCTTAAGGAGAATCACAATAACCATACAGAATATTATATTCATGAAGTAGCAGAAACTACTCTAAGAACTTAGCCAACATGGGAATGGAGAAAGGAGATTCTGCAGAAAGGGGTGACTGCAATTAAAGGATGCAGGCAATAGGCAACAGGGTGTTGGAGTTTATTGGAGAAAACTGGCAAAAGAACCAAGGTATTAGGAGCAAATAATTAGAGAGGGAAAGGAAAAAGAATAACAGGCCAACAATTTATTTGGACTGCAGACTAGAGATTTATATCAATCCGCGATAGGGAAGGCAGAGTATAAAGCAATGAGAAAGAAATAAGTGGATCATAAGCTAAAGCCCAGCACTGGTAGAATTTTTAGTAAAATGTAGAACAGAAGCTGCCATTAAAAAAAGAATAATTGGCAGAGCATAAAAAAATATTGCATCAGAGAAGGTTAGAAAGGATCAGGAAGAGGGACTGGATAAGCAATTCACAAAGTAACAATGAGGGGATATACGTATGCCTCTCAAATATGCAACTAAGTCCAGAAAATTTAGGATCATTGTTTGGAAGTGTTTACATATGTATTTTATATCCCAAGTCGACTCCAACAAATTTTTCTTCATGTAGACAGCAAATGTTGGAGGTATGATGAGGAAGAAAGGTAATTGAGAACATATTTTCTGGGAGTGTAATGAGTTGGCAGACTTTAAAGATTCCCTGCAAACTACTCTTTCTGACATAATGGTTGGCCAAATTACTGTAACTAAGGAAATTATTCGAGCTACTTTTATTTATTTATTTGACATTTGTTTACCGGGAAAGTCCGACTGGGTATGAGCCCATTTCAGCAGAGGCCCGGGGAGAAAAGCTCTACAGTACACATTAAACTGAAGTAAAAAATTGAGCAATGGTTACAAATATTAAGACAATAACAAAGTAGTACAATTTGTGAAAGACAAAAGTTGACCATACATTATACACAAAATAGAAAAGAGTTCCTAATGTGCATGTTACATAATGATGCATGAAAAATATACGACAGAATAAGTAATAGGTCGTAAAAGTCATATACTTTTTCTGGCAGGAGAACTAAATTGTAAATTTCAGTCAAATTCTGGGAGAGGTAAAGGTTAGTCTAAGAATATAAAAAAAAAGACATTAGAATGTTAGGGAATTAAAGATAGGTAAGGTTAGAAAGTAGGCAGAGTAGGAGGGGAAGTAGGATATATCAAGAGAAAGTCTATTAACAGTGAGGAAGAAGGGAATAGAAAAGTGTACTAAGATGACAAGGAGCCAATGATATGGAAACGGAATTGCCTAGACATAGTAAGGCCTTGCTGAGTCTAATTATGTTGGCTGCCAAAAAAGCAATTACTAGAAAATGGTAATCAAAATCTAAACCAACTATACTAGAACTAGTGAATATAGTAACAGAGATAAAAACTGGAATTGGGATCTTTAGAAAAGGGTAGGAGCAAATTACATAGAAACAATGGGAACTGTGGGAACAATATATGTAGAGTAGGAACGAGGTTTAAAAAAAGGCAGTATCTGAATGAGCTATATAATGTTTGACTGGCAATGACTGGCGAAATTATAAGTGATGTATAATGTTTGCAACTACAATTATGTCAGTATTGTTTGTGATGTATAATGTTTGCAACTAAAATTAAGTCAATATGGTTTGTTTCCATTTATATAAATGTATGACTGCCTATGTCATACTTGATAATTTAATAAAGATGTTTCTTGTTTAAAAAAAATGGAAAGGATAGAGGACTTCGCTTGTGAATCAGACATATCATTCAAAGCACCCCCAAGGTTGGAAAAAACAGCCAACATATACCTGGCCATATGGGTCTAATAACTTATGACCCTAAAAGCTAAGATGGCAGATATATATATATATATATATATATATACATATATATTCTATATCTGTCCATTGCTCTACTGTCCTTGTCAGACGATAAAAATTTGGAATAGGGCAGTAACTTAGAAGGCTTTTCAGTAGCAAGAGAAATCACTACAGGGTCAGAAGGACTTTTGTATATTTATTTATTCTTTGCTAACCGGGTTAGTCCCACTAGCTAGTAGCCTGTTTTCAGGGGAGACCAGAGGTAGTATTTATGAAGCAATGGGGAAAATTTGACTAAGGATTTCGGGAATTTCTCCCTACTCTTTACAATAGGTAGTGTAGGATCTTTTACAGCCAACAGAGCTACCACCAGCTCAAGCAGATGGGTCCTTGGCTTTACATCTCATCCGAAGGATGGCACATTCAGGAGTGCAGCACCCTTTTATGCTACATTGTAATGCCAGCAACTAATTGACCTGGTGTAGGAATAGAACCCAAAGTCTTATGCACCTGCGCCACTGACACTGTATATAAACCTTTGAGACTCAGTCACCTTGTCGAACCTGTCAGGTTTTTTTGCAACAGGAGGCTGGGAGGCAGGAGCCTTGAAAGCAGAAGAAAAGAGACCACAGCTCTATCTCTTGTGAGCAAGACAGAAATTAGAACAGGTCAATTAAGGAGTCACACATATGTTAGAAGAGGTCAGTTAAGGTTAATCATCTGTGAACTGAGTGGGTGGAGCTAGGAACTAAACCTTCTATTGAAGGGGTAATATAAAACATTTCAGAGCTTTACTGGAAAGCAGTGGCGGCTGGTGACTTCAAATTAAAGGGGGGCTGCAAGAGACAGCTGAATGGGTGGGGCCAATGGGAAGGGGTGTGACCAACTAGAAAGGGGTAGAGCTATGCTCAAAACCACAACAACTGGAACTTTAATTAAATACGCTGCCCTGGGTGCCAAATCGTCATTACAAGAGTCCAATCAAGACAAAATGAAGTGTAGAAGAAAAAAATATTTCAGTGCATTGGCTACATGACAACTTACTTAATATCTAGATGGAAACACAAAGGTTGTGAGGCATGAAAAAATAAATTGCTTCTTAAATACATTACTGGAATACCAGTCAAAATCAAGTATAAAAAAAAAAACAAGCAGCACTCAGCTCAAACCACTTCTCCTTGTACTGCAGTTCAAATTACAATTTATATTCAGCTTTATAAAATTACCAAGTAACATGCTGAAAGTAGCAATCTCTGTGATACCCCACTTGTAAAAATGTTTCTTATCCAAAAAAGACCTGCCGCCCGACAACAACTATCTACTTGTTTCATGGAGAACACATGATCAAAGTAAAAAATGAACAGTGAACAAGAAACAAGTTCAAGATAAATTGCTTAAAGGATTACTGCACAGGTTATGGACCACACATGATAGATTGGCATTCTGTTTAGTTTACAGTTACGAGTAAAGCCTGCAAAGATAAATGTAAGTCTCCAACAAATGTAATGAGCTTCTGAAAATACTGTAATCCTGTCCTTTATTACAAATACTGTCATATGCTTTTCAATACCTAAGGCTTATTCGTTATCTAGTTATGTAAATATTCTCTACATGGCAACAATAAAAAGGCTTTAAAAGTTGGTAATTCTTTAACAGTATTCTTATTAAAGCTTACTTGCATCTTACAATCTCCGACAAGCTTACCTGATGGTCATTAAATCATTGCTACTTTAATACAGAGCAACAGGGCACTGCAACAGCATGCATTTTCTGAATAATAAAAAGCATAAATCAACAGTATAAAAATATGACAGAAAACTAGAACATTCTGCAAAATCAAGGACAGATGAAAAGCCACAGTCATACTTGTGGTCTCCCTTGGATGGGGGAATACTCTGCACACTTACGCTGCATAACTGCTCCTTGCCTTGCTTGGACACATCCAGAGCCACTGCAATGAGGAGTGGAGTGCAACAAGTAGGTCACAGTTTGAAATGTCTCTGGCTGACGGTGATGGCTCTGACACTCATACCTTTCAACCTCAGAGCAAGAAATCTGGACAAAGCCATAGATAGAAGTGGGACACAGGGCCAAAAATAAAGACAATTTTAAATATTACTCTTATAAACTTAGAAAGATAATAGAATAGTAGTAGGTCTTGCATTAGTATGAATTTTTGAAGGGTATGAAGTCTGAAACCCAAATGTCTGCCATTACTTTCTAACTTCAATCTTTAATGATTTGCTACTAATCTGCCAGAAAACCACAATTTTATGAAAAACAGACCAAATATGTTATGCAAAAATATAAAATTGCCACACAATACAGCTGTGAACCTGTCAAAGAAGGGACACCTTTTTAAAACTAGTACTGTTCATAGGTTGGTACTAGGCTATCAGCCCTAGGGCCTATACAAGTGTGCAGAGTATTCCCCCTATTGTTATGGCTAATAACAATTCCCTTTAATTAATGTTAACTTGAGCAGCTGACAAAGTAAGAGCATCTAAATGCATTTCTGAATTAAAAGTAATCTATAACTCTGATCATTACAGTTATTTATAATTGTAAACCCTCCACGTTTTCTTCCAAAATTGCCATTTTGCAGAGGGATTATTAAGGGGAAAGCAACATTTTGAGCCAAAATTGGAGACAGTTGAGAGGTTTGGATATTCCTAATTCTATAAAGTGATTTATTTACACATATCTCTCAACCTCTAAATGCAGGAAATCTGGATATGGCCAAATATATTGGGATTTGGATCTGTTGATTAGGATGCTAATGGGATAAGCAATCCCATCAGCAGCAAGCTTAAGAAAGTGTGAGGGCATGCCATCAGGGGCAGTAGATCAAGGTTTTATTTTGAAGAGTAGTCTTAAATAATCTCTTCTGTCTACATTTTACACATCTCCTACACTGAGAGCAAGACAACTTATTTTTGTTTAGCTGAAATAATTTTTTATGCTTTTTAACTTTGTCATTAATGAGCACATCTCATTCCCCAAAGCTAATATGTGATGTGACTTGAATCCCTTGCTTTGCTGCCAAGGTCAGTAAAATCATAGAATGACTATCAAATACTACACTTATGTGGTTATAAATGACAAAATAACCATTTTTATATTTATTTTTATCTTTCAAAACAATTATGTGTCATTTACATCAGTGGACAAATCAAACTCAATGTTAGATTCCTTGTTTTTGTATCTATAAAGAAGCCAGTACCTTGTCTATAAAATGGCTCTGTATTAGGCCAGAAGGAGCAGTGATGTTTTGTGCCAGTTGGTACATACACATCTCAATGAATATATCTTAAAACTGAGATGGAAGGTGGACAAAAATGTCATTGAGGCAGAAGAGATTCAGGAAGGGGAGAAGATATAATGAGACGCAGAGCACAGCATAAGAGCAAATTAGCATGACTGTACATGGTTGGATAGAATTACTTTATGATGGAAGGAGTGTAGGAGGCTAAAAGGGAGAAATACTTACTTTAAACTCTCTTATTCATTTGATGAAATCAGTATAAACTATATCAAAAATAGGGAAAATTTCTGAAAATTAATGTCAGAAAAAGAACTCATAGCCCACCTTTCTGGTAGTACAGGTAATGCCTTGTTTACATTCTATACCCCCACAGGTAATGCCTTGTTTACATCCTATACCCATTTTCATATACAACATGTCTACACCAGTTCATTTTGCATCTTCCAGAAATAATGGTCTAAAATTTGTAATGAAGGAAAATTCAAAAAGCAGAATATCAGCAGTTTCTCCTTGATATAAACAATAATATGTACTGTAGGACATTTTGTCCTGTTGTTTGTATTTGACAATGCAATAAAGCAATTACCAAGGAATGCCAGATGTACTGACATGGCTTCCTGGATGGTTTCTTATGGCTTTTAATGGCAAACAGTTCAGGATAGACAAAGTATTTTATATGCCTTTGGCTAAGATGGTGTAATAAAACTAACACACAAGAACTAAGAAGGTTAGTGCTAACTCTAATCCGGAATTATAGACATTAAAGCTAAGGTGGTACTCATAGTCATTACACGAACATGTTAAGTTTATCCACACTGTCTGTGAATGAGCACAGCTAAGCTGCAATATATAGAGGCCACTTACACTAATGCACAAAGGTTGCAAATAAGCACCTGAACTTATACTGAAATGTTAATAAAACATGATATAACCTAGCATATGCAAATTATACACCAAGAAGAAAAGTAACTCTGTACTTACTTCTTCTTCTTCTTCGTTTTTTTTTCAGCTGCTGTGTCACGTCGGTCCAGCGATTCAGCGAATGAAATTAGGACGCCAAGGCAAGCAAATAAAATCCACCACAAGTCCACAACCGAAACTGGCTGCAACTGTTTGCTTCTCGCTCTTTTCCCATTGCATAAAGCCCGGGAAGAGAGCGACAACCAATCAGCAGCATTTAGCCCAGCAAGCACGTCATGACGTGCCTGCGGACGTCGCAGTCCGAGCCCCTTCCAATTCTATGCGGTTTGGAACCGCATAGACTTCTGGGCATCACAATGATGCCTTCATTACTCCTCCGGGCTGCAATGAAAACAAAAAAAAAAGCTGTTTAAAACCGTCGCAGCCCGAGGCAGTTAAAGTGCGCAATGTGCATGCGCGTACTTCCAAGTCGCGGACTCGAAATTCGTTTTTAAAGTACAAAAAAAAAAGGTATTTTTTTTTTTTTTTTTACATTATTTTTTAAAACACTAACAATTACTACTATTTAGCTGAGGGGGCTGCAGTCCGGCAGTCCGATGCCACGAGCCGCCCCTGCTGGAAAGGCTCACCCAGACTCTGCTACAGTTTGATGCGAAGGAAAGGTTAGTTTGCCTTTTATTTGTTGTATTTTGTATTATTCTATTGACTTTTTCTATTTTTGTATATTGTCATTTGTTTTCCTTACACTGTGTTTTACTTGCATTCTGCTTTTAACTGCATATTAAAATTTGAAAAGAGACCACAGCTCTGTCTCTTGTGAGTCACACAGATATGTTTCTCACCTGGTTACTGTTGTGTTCTTAAACATCACTGCCTTTCTAGTTGCCTGCCCTTATGTTAATTTGACCACATATCTTATATCCTCTCTGCTTTTACTGGCTGGTGTGAGTAAGCACAAAATTATCATTTTGTGAAATCACTCCCCTTCAACTATTTAAATTTATTGTCCATCCTACTGTATTCCATAGTACCAGAATACAAAAGTGACCATCCCCCTTTCAGTCTATCTTGCTGTTTTAAAAATAGTAACTCTCCACTAAAACTTAACTTTTTAGAAAGGTAAAACTCATGTTATCTACTTTCACATTTAACACCTGTAGTGCACACTGCAGTGTTTAGGATAAACCATTTTTTCCTTCTTACCTTTATGCATCTACTGCAAGACCACCTGTCATTGGACAGCCAACATTCTGCCTCTCAGTAGTCATCTTGGGATTAGTGCTTCTGTTTTCTCCTGGTGAGAGAAGGAGTGCAGTTACATTATTTCCAGGAGACTGCTGATCACCAGAAAGCTTAACAACTGCTTTACAGGTGACAGCTTGGAATCTGTGCTTATATTCTGATCCTGGTGAGTAGGAGCAGAGGGCATTGATTCCTGACTCTTTCTGGTTGGAGAGTGAGTGTCTGTGCTTAATGTGCCTGATTGACCTGGTTGCGATTCGAGGCATCTACCAGAAATAGGTTACAAGCCTGCAGACCCTTGCATCATCTGGGACAAGACTGTGGATCATCAAAGAGGCCGTGGCCTGCTTCTCTTCTTGGGATTGGTGCTAACGTTTTGCTTCTGGTGAGAGAAGAATCAACGGAGTATTGTATCCCAACAGAGTGAAGATGAGCTGAAACCAGCATTAGTAGTTGCCAGGCAGTAGCCATTCATGTGACTCCTCTCTTTTCAACATTCTTGACAAGCTAATTCTTTATTTTTTAGTAAGTACTGCTTGATTTCTTTCTAACTTCAGAATATCTGCCTAAATACTTCATCCTTAAAGTGTTAGGGTCTATGTATTCGTTTCCCTTCAGGTGTTTGGTAGTGCTCTGTATAGACTCAGACACCTTGAGTGACATTTTTCTGTAAAAGGAGTATATAAGGAAACAGCTGCAGTACTTAGTAATAATGACCATCCCTCCTGGCAAGTCTAAAGGTCAGTTCCCGGTGCTTTCGCCTATTAACCTGGTGAACTTGGGCATTTTGAGGCAGTGCAGCAACTGCCTCATGTACACACGCAACTCTCTCCTCTTACCTCCCAACAGTCAGACTTGTGAGAGATGCACTTCTGTATCCAAACTGGAAGTCATGCACTCTCAAGCCAAGACCGGAATAGCTGGTGAAGAGGAGAAGGTCAACACCTGCACCACACCATATGCAACACATAGCCCCCCACACCACATGCAACACATAGCCCTCCAGAACACCCACCATCACAGTTTTCAGATAAAAAAAAACAAACCACACACCCACCTTCGCGGAGGCACTCAATAGAAATCTATCAAGACAGCAGAGACCTCCAAGGCAGAAACGCACTCTACCACCACAACACAGCACAAACCACAAGATGCACAGCTCACCTACAAAGTGTGTCCCTCAACATAAGCCCCTAAGGCAAAACAGCTTGCCCAATGCACTAATCATAGGTGACTCGATAGTGAGGCACACTGATGTCCCACTCACTAGGCTGAATAAGGAGAAGGTAACAGTCAGCTGTCTAACAGGTGACAGAATCCGACACATAACACACACTCAGGTCAATCCACAACAAGTACAAATATGACTCTGTCACTGTCCATGTGGGTGTGAATGACCTGAGACGCACCTCCACGGACTACATGAAAAGAGACATGGAGGAGCTCTTGGATTATGTGGGCCAGGTAGGTACGATCCTAGGCCTGAGCAGCATCCTACTGTCGCCCAGAATGATACCGCAGTACAAGCAGAAAATGATTGACTTCAACAATTGGCTAAGTTTCTGGTGTCATTCTAAGGGAATACAGTATCTGTCTGCTTGGGATGCCATGACTGACAGACCTCGATGCTTTGCCAGAGATGGCTTGCATCTGTCACCCCTGGGTTTCCAGATACTGGCTAAGGCTCTTGCCACCTCTATAGTGCCTTTTTCAGGTGATGTTCCAAATACCAAATTACCACCGTAACTAGAAAGAAATGCAATCCGAGGGTCATGCTGCTCAACGACAGAAGTCTAAATCTCAAGACGCACTTGCTCGAAGTACTCCTCAACATGGAGAACATCGACATTTGTGCTGTAACAGAGACCTGGTTTAAAGCAGCAGAAAGCACCCCTGCGTTACCAGGCTATAACTCATTCCACACCATTTGGCCCCACAACATGGACTGAAGCTCCAAAGGCAGTGGTGTCTCCATATTCATAAAGGATATGCACACCTCCAGACTAGTAGCCCAGCACTACTCATCAGAGATACGTCAGGTACAACTAACATTGGGTAAGACGGCAATTAAGGTCGTATCCTGATACAGGTCCCCAACCATGTCGCAAGACTCTCACACACCATGTTCCTAAGCACGCTGAAAACAATTAGGGTCCAACCCAACACTCTCATACTAAGTGACTTTAACTACCCATCCATCATCTGGGAAAACTACTCCTGCACCAATACACTGGCCCAATGCTTCCTGGAATTCATCAATTCCAATTCCCTGGACCAGCTCATTCTTACCCCCACTAGAGGAAGCAACATCCTTGACCTGGTTATTACTAACATGGGCAACTGGGCAATCAGACCACAAACTAACCACCATGGAAATCCACATCTCAACCCCCCTCCCCCGCAAAGGTAACCACCATGAAAAACTTCTCCAAAACTGACTAAAAATAGAGGTGGTTAACTTCACGGCACCCATGTCAATGGAAAATAGATGCATGACTGCTGAATCATACACCAATGCACTGTACGAACACGTACACAAATGCATGGAACTAGCCATACTCAACAGAACCAAGACATGTTCCTCTAAACAAATTAAGCCAATCTGGTGGTCCCCTGCCATTAATAAACTCTACAACAGAAGGAAGAAACTGATGCAGAAAAAGGTGAAGTTCCAAGACTGGAAAAACTCCCTTATTAGCCTCAACAAAAAGTTGAGATCCCTCATCAAAACCTCTAAAGCCAGCTATGAAGGCAGAATTGCAGCAGACACTAAAAACCACCACAAAACCTTCTATAGCTATATAAAAAATCTCCAGAGCAATACCCAGGTTTGCTTTGAGTTACTGCATAACGGTACCTTCTATACTGAGCTAACAGATATTGCCAACATACTGGCCGACAGATTCAGTGCCAACTTTACCTCCCCTCCCCGTAAAGGACCAATCACAATACCGGAGGAATGCCAGGCACCCAGCATTACTGCAGCACAGGTTAAAGCTGCATTGTCCAAGGCCAAGAATACAGCTTCCATGGGATCCAACAATATCCCTGGATGTGTTATACATGAACTACAAAGTGAACTGGCACCACATCTGTGTGCCCTGTTCAATCACAGCCTCACCTCAGGCTTTGTCCCTACCGAATGGCGCACTGCTACAGTCATCCCTCTCCATAAAGGGGGAGGGACTACAGACCCTGGGAATTATCGCCCCATCAGCCTGACAAGTCTGATATGTAAGGCTATGGAGTGCATCATCATGGACCTAATTAAGAAGGATATAGGGAATCTCCAAACTCTAGATCCCATGCAATTTGGTTTTGTGAAAGGTAGATCATGCCTGCTCAACCAGGTTGACTTCTTTGAGTCAGTCACCAGAGCTGTGGATCAGGGGCAAGGCAGATCATAGAGCCTACCTTGATCTGGCCAAGGCCTTTGATACCATTCCCCGCTCAGGAATTATTGATAAACTCACCAAACTGCAAATTGGCTCACAGATAGAACCCACAATGTGAAAGTAGAGGACTCCAAGTTACACTGCCGACCAATCATGAGTAGACTCCCACAGGGATCGGTCCTGGGTCCTCTCCTGTTCGGCATCTACTTCTCAGAAGTCCAGGCCAACACAAAGGGACTCTGGCTGACCAGGTTCGCAGACGACTGCAAGCTGGGAGCCATTATTAACTCCCCAGGTGATGTAGACATCCTACAAAAAGGCCTCACTGAGACCAATGACTGGTGTCGAAACCATGAATTTAAGCTTAATACCAAAAAAATGCATCATCCCCTTTGGGAAAACCTCAGCTCCCACTAATTACCACATCGACGGGAGCCCACTGAAGGCGTTATAAGAGATCTGGGGACACAGGTTGACAGCAACCTCTCCTTCGACTACCATATTGCCACTGTGGTTAGAAAATCCTTCTCTGTGGCCCATCTCATTACCAAGGGTTTTGCATCCAGGAAGAAAGAGGTCATCATCTCTCTCTACTCTTCCCTCATTAGGCCAATCATTGAGTATAATGCCCCATTTGGCATGTACATCACTAGACACATGCAAAAGCTGGAAAGGCCACAAAAGTACCTGATGAAGAGGACCTTAGGCCTTACACACATCGTACACAGACAGACTAAAAAACTCCAGCTATTCTGTCTCATATAGTCTTCTAAGAGGCGATCTCTGCTTGACTTACAAAGCCATGTCTGACCCAGCTCTGTTAGAATTGCTATATCTACAGAAATCTCAATCCCTCCGCACCACACGCTCCAGAGACCTCAACCTCATTACCACAATCAACAGAACATACTGGAGGGATAGGTTCATAACCCTGAGACTGCCCATGCTCTGGAATAGACTTCCCATACATGTCAAGCAGAGCACCTCACTGGCCCTCTTCAAGAGAAATCTTGATGAGTGGATGAGAAATAGAAAGTTCACCATGGGGCTCACTCCAGTGGCTCTACTTGATAGAGGCACTGGGAACTAACGTTGGTGGCATGATGCCAGGGCATTTCTATGGGCTAGGCTTGAAAAGGCTCCAGGGCCATTAGCCGAGTACACACCTATGAACCTAAAAGTGTCCAAAAGGGCATCCAACACTGGAGGGACTGCTGAAGGTATAGGTGAGTCTATCTGCAGAAGGACATAATACCTCTTCTGGGTTTTCAGAAATTTGAAAGCAGTCCCATTTAAAGTGTTCCATCAATCAGAGAACAGGGAATCTTCTTCCTCAGATTCTACAGGAAGAGCATAATGGATCTGAGAATAGTAGGCCAAGGACTCCTCTCCAGAATTTAAATCCACATCCTCATCCAGAGGAATAAGAATCCTGAAGTCGTTAAGAAGGGGTAGAAGAAAAGGGAAAAGAGGAAGGAACAGATAGCCCCTGAGGATGTTTCAAAGCCATAACAGCTTTGTAAAGACCATGACTGAAATCCTGCCATTCTTTGTGCGAGTCCTTAGCCACAGGAGCCACGTCTATTTTTTTTTTTTTTCTTTTTCAAAGGACCTACAACCTGAAGTGGAGGGGATCAGACCCTTACCTGACTTCAATAAGGGAAACAGAAACATCTTCCCTAACAAGAATCTGGGGAATTACCCTACGGCCACTCAGAAATAATCAGCCTCAGTTGCCCTTCCTTGTCTGCAGCACATGTAGACAGAGCCTCAGCAGATGTGTGGGTAGGCAGCCCAATGTCAGAATCAAAGTAGGTCATGACAGAGGGGGTTGGCATCGGAACTGGATGGTCTTTGGGTTCTTCATCCAAACTGATAGAGACATCTTGGAAGAGGCTGGACAGCAGAAGTCTCAATACTCGGCTTTTTAGATTTTTTCCTTAAGAGGTGGCTAAATGTCTGGGTGGTCAGATTCAGAAGCCATGGTTCTCTGAGCTAATAGCTTTTAGATGTTGGTTCTCTAGATATACTGAAAGTGAAGACAGATGGCTAAACAGAGTCTTTGGTAAAAATTCCAGACAACGTACATAGAGTTTGGCTGTGGGTAGAAAAGAATGCAGAGACTGGAGATGGAAAAGGGATTTCTCATGTCTGTCTTTATGGGGAAACTGCCTCCCACACTCCCTTTCCCTTCCTGAATGTCAGAGTTTCCATTGCGTGATTCCTTAAACCTCTTGTATTAGAGGCACAATGGATATATGCAAATGACCCCTTAAGGACATCAGGTGTTTCAGCTATATGGTAGTTCTGAATGGCCATGACTTTTTTCTTTTCAAGTCTGTTATGGACAAATTCAAGCCAATAAAGCTAAACCCCACTAGCTGTGGACATGCATGTGTCAAGCCTTCTTATGGCTTCATCAGCATAGCACAAGTGGAATGTTTGGCTAACCTTTAGAAACACAGGGTTGTTGTACCCAGCTGATGTGAATAACCATTAAGAGGTCATTTGCATATATTCCATGTGCCTCTAATACAAGTGGTTTAAGGAATCACACAGTGGAAACTCTGGCTTGGCTAGATTTTAGTTTTTACTGATTGGTTTGTCTATGTGACATTTTTACTAATTGTTTTAGCTTGTAAGTTAGGATATTTTGCAGACACCCTAAACCACTAAAAAGACAAAGATAGTGACATTACCAGTGATCCTCAAATTGGGTACATAAGCAACAAACTTGTTTATTAACATAAAAAACACCAACAATGCTGTTAAATAATTAAAAAGCCCCAACTGTTTTCTAACTGCTAACAGATAACTAAATTCCTAAGTATTTCTATTTCTCTATACCATCAGATTCCCTCTTTAGAGTTTTCTCTCCTCATTTACCCTATATCCCTGTTGCTCCCTTCTATACACTGCTCTAATCTCTTCTTAACCCTTTCCTCAAACTTCACCACGAATCACCTCTAACTCAACACCCACATGCACTTTTTAACACATAAGCCCCTCCCCAGTCCTAATACAAAGGAGTTTATTAATCTTATTTTCCCATTATCTACACTCATGTTTAGCACAGCAGACCCTCACTCCCCCACTTTTAATACTACCTCACTATTACTAAACTTACTTTCCCACTATTTAAATTACATCTTACACCATCCACATCCTCTTTTTCTCTCCAATCTCTGCCTTCTTTTCCACCCTACACCTTGTCTCCAAACTCTCTCCACATAACACCTCTACCTACCACCTCTTGATATCTTTAGTCACCTTTTAAACTCCATCTCAAAGTTGAATAAAATATTTTTTAAACATTTCTGTGTTTTTCTTTTATACCACCCCCCCCCAACATCACAATAATCTTACAGTTGTATTTACTTTGTTCTTATATGAACTACGATGCATTATTTTCTGAATTTCTGGTATCTGCATGAATGCCTGCAATTTTCAATTCTGAAATTTAGCAGTATGACTTTTGCATGCATTCTCCATTGTGGAAAAAGTTATGAACCACCATAACGTTCAATCTGAGTTGCTGCTTTTCATTTGTCTTAAACCTGTGGGACACGAATCCGGGACGGATCTGACTCGGCTGCCTTTTACTGGCATCGGAGCCGAACTCCAAGCTCCTCCCCTACCCATAATGCCCCTGTCTCCTTCCTCCCTTCACATTGAGTTTGCTGCCCCCCATAGCATCCCAACCTGACTCAATGCCTTACCCCTTGATAAAATTACTCAGATAGGAACATAAGAAATTACCAGATATGCCAAAGAATGGGCCATGTCTCTTCAGCCAGATAACCCCGCAGCTCACATAAGGCAGGGGGAAGTTGGGAAGGATGGCTGAAGACAAATGAAAAGCAACAACTCAGATGGAATATTATGGTGAGTACAAAACTTCTTTATCTGAAGTTGTTGTTTTCATTTGGTCTTCAACCTGTGGGACAGTCCCCAGCTACCAAAAACCCGGGAGGTCCTCATGGAAGGATATTCCGGAGCACTGCAGAGCCAAAAGATGCACTGCCTCTGGAAAGAAAGTCCAACTTGTAATAGGAAATGAAAGTATGTGAAGATGCCCAGGTAGCCACAAAGCAAATGTCATCCAAAGACACTCTGGACCAAAAGGCAGCTGAAATAGCCATAGACCTAAGTAGAATGCACCTTAACGTGACCTGGCAGAGATAATCCTTTGGTTGAATATGCCAGGAGTATGCACTGATAGGTCCAATGAGCAATGGTGACCTTCGATACAGGTTTCCCTAAAAAGTGCTTAGAGTAGGAAACAAAAAGGTGATCAAACTTGCAAAAGGCCTTTGTTCTGTGCAAATAAAACCGTAATTGTCTATGAACATCTAGCAGGTACAATTTATACTCTCCCTTATTCCGAAAGTTTGGAAAGAAAACGGGAGATTGATAACCTGATTAATGTTTGATTCCAAGGCCACTTTCGGAAGGAAGGAAGGAAGGATTAGTGCGTAAGGACACCCTGTTTTTATGGAAGATCATATAAGCAGGCTTAATCAATAAGGCTTGAAGCTCCAACACTCTTTTAGCTGAAGTAATGGCAATCAGGAAGGCTGTTTTCTAAGACAGGAACTACAAATTCATCAAAGTAGCTAGTACAAAGGGGATGAAACGGAGGACCAAAGTAAGGTCCCAAGGAGGTGTTGGGTCCATGACTGGTGGCATATCTAGAAAAGCGCCCTTCAAAAAAGCTTTAGAAAGCTTAGAAGAAGCTAGAGAAGCTGAATTACCCCTATGTGGAAGTTAGAAATAGCCCCCAGCTGAACCTTAACTGTAGAAAAGCTGACACCCTGTTGAAACATACCTGCCAAAAACTCTAAAATAGCAGGCATCAGGACAGTCAAAAGATCCAAAGTCATGTTGAGATGCCCAAATCGAAAAACGCTTCCACTTGCTGGAATAAACCTTCCTAGTGGAAGATTTATAAGCCACTTCCAATATCTTATTAACGGGAGAAGATAGCCCAGGAGTCATAACAATCATGGGAACTGGAGCAGCCAAGCGGTAAGCTTCAGGCTGGCCAGATCAGGATGTGGAATCCCTGAGAGGTATGAAATCAGATCCAGAAGGGGATCCAGAATCCAGGGAGGATGCAGTGCATGAGACCACATAGAAGGGAACCATACCTGGCAAGGCCAGAAGGGGGCAATGATGAATGAGCTCCCCATCCGCTGCACTTTCTGAATGAACTTTGGAATCAGGAGAAGTGGAGGAAAAGCATAGAGAAGACCGATGGGGCCAAGCATGAACCAGAGCGTTTCCCCATGAGCAGAGTTCAGAGCAAAAAACTCACTGCACTTCACGTTGGAAGGAGGGGCAAAGAGATCGCAGCAAGGCTGACCCCACTTTACAAAGATCTGTTTCGCTACTGAAGGATTCAGAGACCACTCGCAAGGCATCAGGATAGACCTGCTGAGCCTGTCTACTAGAATGCTGGACCTCCCTGGAATGTGTGTTGCCACCAGAAAATGGCTGGTGGAGATTGCCCACTCCCACAATCTCATGGCTTCACAACAAAGGGGATAAGACCTGGTTCCCTCCTGTTTGTTGATGTACTAGACTACCGGCATGTCATCTGCCTGGATGGCAATAATCCCTAGGGGAAGATGAGCATGAAGAACTTGCAATGCCAATAGCACCGTCCTAATCTCCAGGACATTGATATGCAACTGGGTCTCCAGGAAGACTACATACCTTGGACTGTCCTTCCCAAGCAATGCCCCCCCACCAGAGAAGTGCTGTGTCCGTGGTCACCGTGGTCAGCGGGGAAGGAAGAATAAACAGATGACCCAAAAACAGGTTTGGGGATTGAATCCACCAGAGAAGAGAATCCCTGCAGGCTCGGAGAGATGTACAGGGTGTGAATGGTAGATCTAGAAATGATCACTGGACCGACAGAGTCCATTGGAGCATCATGTGTAACTGAGCTGTGGGTAAAGAGGGTGATCGTGGCTGCCATGGACGCAAATACCCTTAAGACAAATTCTGCTGGGGGAGATTGGGCTTGAAGGATCCACAAGACATGATGTTTGAGGAACTGAAGTCTGTCTGGTGTCAAAAAGACTTTGATCTGAATGGTGTCTAACTGAGCTCCAATGAAATCCAGAACTTAAACTGGTTCTAACAGGGATTTGTTAAGATTTGTGGCGATGCCCAACTGGTGGGCGGTCTGGATAAGAAATTCCCTGGCTTGGCAGAGTTGATGCCTGGAAGGAGCAAAAAGGAGCCAATTGTCCAGGTAGGGGAAGACCTGGAAGCCCTGCAGCCGCAAGTGAACTGCTACCACTGCCATGACTTTGGTGAACACCCTGGGGGCTGTGGTGAGACCAAAGGGTAGCGCTCTGAACTGATGATGATTGGCCCCCAGATGGACTTGGAGGAACTTCCAGGAGCATCTGTCCATTTTTATGTGACAGTACATGTCCTGGAGGTCCACCAAGCACATCCAGTCATTCTCCTGCAGGAAGGGCAGGATAGATTGGAGTGTGACCATCCAGATTTTCATCTTGGCAACACCAGGGTTTAGGGTTGACAGATCCAGGATTGGTCTTAAATCCCCCGTCTTCTTTGGCACTGAAAGGAACCTGGAATAGATGCCTAATCTGGACTGGTCTGGGGGGGACGAACTGGATGACTCGCTTTTTGAGCAGCTTGGAAATTTCCACTGCTGCATCTTCCCTTTGCTCGGGTGGAACTTCTGTGAGGTGTTTAAGAAGGAGTGGTCTTTGTGTGAAGGGGAACGAATATCCTCTGGATATGATTTGCAACACCCAACAATTGTCTGTGATGGACTCCCAGGCTGTTGGGTATAGTGAAATTCGACTCCCGACAGCCTCTAGAGGTGAGCAGCTAGGCAACCCTTGAGGGCTGCTGCGTAGGCCTGTCTGGGAAAGAATCCCGAGACCCTTGGTTCCTTGGACCCGAAAAACTCACAGCTGACAATACCACTTTGGAGTCAGTGCCAAGGCCTCAGCTCAAAGAGCCAACCCTCTCAGGGCAATGGTCGGCATCGAGGTACAGGGTACCATTGGCACCAACGTCAACCGGCCTTGGACCCAAAGACTCAAACTGGGGGTCAGATCGCTGAAAGAGTGATTGGGATTAAGGCAGACTGCATGCCTCCAGCCCCAGAGGGGGAGGGGCAGGCAAGACTCCCATATGAATCTGTGTGCGGATGAATCTCTGCATAATCCTGTCCACCTCGGCTTCAGAGAGGCTCCAGGTGGACCAGGCAGAAGAGGCCACAGACACCGGCCTAGAGAGGCGGTGAGGTGAAGCCAACACCGGAGAATAAACCCAAGGCACCTCCAGCTCCTGGGTGAAGCAAGGCGAATGGAGACGGGGGAACCCGAGCTAGAAGCCAGGGAAGATTTCACTAGAGGCTCGGCTGAGGAAGCTCAGTCAGGGAACTGCTTCCTCAGCCTATCCTGGGTCCCTATGTTTGCGCTTCTCTCTGTTTCTGGGTCCTCCTGGTGGGAGGCTGAGTCCCCATAAGCTGGGGCAGAGGAAGCTGAAGTAGAAGCTGGGGCCTCCGCAGTAGGTGGGAGGAGGCCCTTAAGGATGAGCTTATTCCTCCTGTCGATCTGTGCATGGGGATTGAACCCCATGCAGATCAAGTAGGAGGAATCAAGGTGTGGGACACCTAAACAAACTACAGAGTGTGGCTGTCTGCTGGGGAGAGCTTATGGCCACACACTGAAAGCTTTCTGAACCCTGGTTTGGGTGTCTCAGCCATAGTAAATGGAGAGAGACCCAAAACACACACACACACACACACACACACACACACACACACACACACACACACACACACACACACACACACACACACACACACACACACACACACACACAAGACTGAGAGCGAGAAGAAGGAAAAGGGTGAAAGGGGAGATAGAAAGTTAGAAAAGTATAGCTAAAGCACCATAAACACTTACCCAAAACTGCCTAGAGCACGGACAATGATGTTATCATTACACCCGGCAAACAAGATCTGAAGGGAGGAAGGAGACAGGGGAATTATAGGTACGGCAGGAGCTTGCAGCTCGGATCTGATGCTTGTAAAAGGCGGCTGAGTCGGATCCATCCCTGATCTGTGTCCTACAGGTGGAAGACCAAATGTAAGCAATTATTTCAGATATAGTATTTTCTATAATGAGCTCTTGCAAACTTCATATGGAGCGTTTCTACTCAGAGGTCCATTGAAAAGGAGATCTAACCCAATCGGACTTTCTCAGTCAACAAAAATAGAACAAAACCAGATGACAGACCTGCTTACATAAAGTGTGTTAGGAAATCTTTCTTCCACTCTTTTCCATGGCTCTGCAAACTTTTAAGGTCTTCTGGTAAAGATATACATGCCTCCTTTAACCTGTAATTTCTTCTGCAAGTGGACCATAGGGCATACAGTTCTCCAATGGCCCCAGGTTACCACCCCTCTCAAACTGGGTACAACTTAAAACAGAATCAAACCACTGGTGTAAAATGTACAATGGAAGATGTAAAAGTCATGGGAGTAGGCACTTCTTCCAGAGGACTATCTAGAAGGCTTTTGCAATTACATTGTTACTCTTGCATACCTTGGTTCTAAACCATGAAAGTCACTTAAGTTTAACAGTATTCTGAGGATCACTGGCTCTCACTAATGGATTAGCGAAGAGGTGGGATGCCAGGACCATCATTTTAAGGGTTAGTAGGAACAGGTGGGATATGTTTCTTTCTGTTGACTAAGCTGGGTCTCAGTCAGGCATGGATAGCACCTTGTATGCTGCACATGCAAATGTCCTGTTATGTTCACCTATAAGTTACACAGGAAAGGAAATTTGTTTTGGTAGGGACCCCTACTAAATGTATGTGACTCTTTATTCCTCTAGCCACACAGGCATGAAATGGCAGCCTCACAGTCTGCTCCACTAGATAAAAGAGATGTACTGTCATAGAAGGCAAGAGTAACACTCTTGCAACAGTACATCTGCCAGGTCCTCCCAAGCCTCAAGTGATACAGTGAGGTAATCACATATATAGGAACTCTTAGTATATCAGCTGGCCTTTGAGAGAACCATATTCAGCAGGTAACAAACTCTAAAAAGCCAAATACTGAGACTGGAAGTGACATCATTTTTTGCCCCACTAGCTATCTAATGCACTTGAAGGTGCATGCAGTTTCTCTGACAGTGTACACCATAGTGTCACAATTTTGGCTCCACATAGGTTCATATATAGATAGGTACTAGGCTATTGGCCCTGAGGCCTACACAAGCCCAGCCAAAAAGGTACCCTGGCTTTTGCCACCCAAGAAAATGATTTTCCTGTGCCACTGTCAAGCAGAGCCACATAGGTGATCCCTGGGGTGAATTTCTTATTTCCCATCCAATCATCAAGATTTTTCTTGAAGAGTGCTAATGAGGAGCTTTGTTTGATATAGATAGGTAGTTTATTCCACAGTATGGGAAGTCTCTGGGACAGGAATCTATCCCTCCGTCATGTTCTGTTTACTGTGGTGACAAGGTTTAGGTCCCTAGAGCGTTGTAGCTCAGAGGGATTGGGATTTATTTAAGTGGAGCATGTCCAACAGCTCTGGGTTTGACATAGCTTTGTATGCTAGGTAGAGATCACCTCTAAGTATATGCGACAGAGTAAAGCTGGAGTTTCTTGAGATGGTCTGCGTAGGGCATCTGTTTGAGGCCGGTAATCTTCTTTGTGAGGTATTTCTGCGGCCTTTCCAGTTGTTGTAGATGTCTTGTGAGGTACATACCAAAAGGGGAGTTGTACTCTATAATGAGTCTAATGAGTGATGAGTAGAGGGGAACAATGACCTCTTTTTTTCTGGATGAGAAACCTTTTGTGATGAGGTGTGCCACGTAGAAGGATTTCCTGACTATTGTGGCGATGTGATTATCAAAGGAGAGACTACTGTCCACCTGTGTCCCAAGGTCTCTTATCACACTTTCAGTGTTAAGTATACTACCGCCTATGTTGTAGTTCATAGGTACAGAGTTTTTACCAAAGGGGATAACAATGCACTTTTTGGCATTGAACTTGAGGCCTTGGCTTTGACACCAGGCATCTGTCTCAGTGAGGCCCTTTTGTAGGATGTCCACATCATTAGGAGTTTCGATTATGGCTCCTAGTTTGCAGTCATCTGCGAACTTCGTTAGCCTGTACTTCAGAGAAGAAGATACCAAACAGGAGAGGACCCAGGACTGAACCCTGTGGTAATCCACTTGTCACTGGTCTGAAGTCGGATTTGGAGTCTGCTACTTTCACAGTGTGGGTTCTGTCAGTGAGGCAACCCATCTTGTGGCATAGGGATTTATACCTAGTTTAGTGAGTTTATCTATAATTCCAGAGTGGGGGATGGTGTCAAAAGCATTGGCAAGATCTCGATAGGCTGTGTGAACCACCTTACCCTTGTCTACGGCTTTGGTGACTGCTTCAAAGAAGTCTATCAGGTTTAGGAGACATGATCTGCCTTTTACAAACCCGAACTGGGTGGGATCCAGAGTTTGGAGATCACCACTGTCTTTGTTTATAAGTTCCATGATGATACGTTCCATGGCCTTGCAGACCAGGCTCGTCAGGCTAATGGGGCGGCAGTTCTCGGGGTCCGTGGTGGCTTCCCCTTGTGGAGTGGGATAACCATTGCTGTGCACCATTCAGCAGGCACAAAGCCTGAGGTGAAGCTATGACTGAACATGGTACTTAGGTGGGGTGCCAGTTCGTTCTGTAGTTCATGTAGAACGCAGCCTGGAATGTTGTCTGGTCCCATGGATGCTGTGTTCTTGGCTTTGGAGAGTGTGGTTTTTACCTGTGCAGCCGTGATTACAGGAACTTTGCATTCTTCGGGTATAGAGATGGGCTCTTTAGGGGTGAGAGCGGGGTAAAGTTAGCACTGAATCTATCTGCCAGGATGTTGGCAATATCAGTTGGGTCTGTATATTTAGTGCCATTGTGCTGTAACTCAGAGCAGATCTAAGTGTTGCCATTCAGATTCTTGACATAGCTATAGAATGCTTTGTGGTTGTCTTTAGAATCAGTGGCAATTTTGTTTTCGTAACTAGCTTTGGAGGATTTTATCAGGGATAGCAGCTTCTTACTGAGGCTGACCAGGGAGCTCCTCCACTCGTGGGATTTTTATCTCTTTTGCAAGAGTTTCTTCCTTCTGTTGTACAGTATGTTTATGGCAGGGGACCACCAGATTGGCTTCCTTTTTTGGGAGGATAGCATCTTGGTTCTGTTTGGGATAGCACGATCCATGCACTCATGTAAGTGCTTATAAAGTGCAATTGTGTAGGATTCAGTAGTCGTAACTGTATTGTCCATCTGCATGGGTGTCATGAAGTTCACCACTTCTGTCTTAGGAAGCATGAAGTTGGCTTTGGAGAATTTTTTTACCATGGTTTAATGGGGGGTGGAGGCAGGATGTGGATATCTAGGGTGATTAGCTTATGGTCGTATCGTTCCAATGAGGCACTGACTTCAGGTGTGGAACACCGGTCACTCAAATTGGTAAAGACTAGATCTAGGATATTGTTGCCCCTGGTGGGGGTGTGGATAAGTTGATCCAGGGCATTGGAGTTTATGAATTCCAGAAATCATTGAGCGAAGGAGTTGGTACATGAGTAGTTTTCTCAGTTAATGGTTTGGTAGTTGAAATCACTCATTGTTAGGGTGCTTGGTTGAACCCTAATATTTTCCAGTACATCAAGAAAAGAGGAGTGGGAATCCTGAGGCATGGTGGGTGATCTGTAGCAAGCTACAATGTGGATTGCAGTTTTGCCCAGAGTTAGTTGCACTTGGATAACCTCGGCTGCATTATGCTGATCAATTAGTCTGCAGGTGTGGATATCCTTAATGAATATGGATACACCTCCGCCTTTGGTATTCCGGTACAGGTTACATGGCCGAAAAGTGTGGTATGAGTTATAGCCTGATAGTGCAGGAGTGCTCTCTGGAGCCTTGAACCAGGTCTCAGTCACTGCACACTTATCGATGTTCTCCATTTTAAGGAGTGCCTCGAGTGAGTACATTTTGAGATTTACAGATTTAGACCTGGTATTGAGTAGCATCACCCTCAGTTTTTGCTTGCCTGTTCCTGTTACGGTGGTGAATTTGTCATTTGAACCTTGCCTAAAAAAGGCATTATAGGGGGCGGCAAGAACCTTAGCCAGTATCTGGAATCCCAGGGGTGACAGGTGCAGGCCATCTCTGGCAAAGCATCGTGGTCTGTCGACCATGTCATCCCAGGCAGACAGATACTGGATCCCTTTAGAATGGCACCAGAAGCTTAGCCAATTGTTGAAGTCAATCATTTTGTCCTTGTACTGCTGCATCATTCTGGGTGATGGCAGAATGCTACTCAGGGCTAGAGTCATACCTGCCTGGGCTACAAGATCAGAGAGCTCTTCCATGTCTCTTTTCATGTAGTCCAGGGAGGTACGTTCCAGGTCGTTCACACCAACATGGACAATGACAGAGTCATATTTGTACTTGTTGTGGAGTGACCTGAGTGTGTGGGCTATGTGACGGATCCTGGCACCAGACAGGCAGCTGATAGTAACCTTCTCCTTGTTTAGCCTGGTGAGTGGGACATCAGTGTGCCTGACTATAGAGTCGCCTATGACTAGTGTGTTGGGTACGTTGTTTTGCCTTATTGGCTGTGGTTGAGTGGCACACTGAGTCTGCGGGCTATGTGTCATTTGGGTTGTGTTGGGGGGTGGAGGTTGCTTGCATTTCTGCTTTGGAGGTCTCTGTTGCTTGAGCAGATTATTACTGAGAGCCTCCGTGAATGTTTTTGTGTTTCTATGTGTGGATTTTGGTCTCAGTTATTCATCCCTGGAAACTTAAGCAAGCTGGATCTGAAGTACAAACAGCCACAACACAAGTATATTACAAACCTGAAGTATTTAAAATGCTTAACCACCCATAAGGAAGGGTGAAAGAGACTGAACAAGTACAATGGGAAAGTAGGAGGGGCACAGTCATCTTGAAGATAGTATAGTTGTGTAAAACCTTACCATAACAGCAGATGTCCTTCTCTTCACTGTTGCAGTACTTCTTACGTAAAGGATCTCCTGCCAGGGATAGCCTAACATCTGGCCAGTATACCAAAGCCTTTAGTGTTTGCAGGTATAGTACATCACAAGTATGTTCCCTGCACAAGGCGCAGGACACAAAGGTGACATATAAGAAATGAATCCCTGGCCAAGAGAGCAAGAATAATAGGGGAGAAGAGAGGAAGTGAGCAATGAAATAGTGAAAAGAAGGACATCTGCTGTTATAGTAAGATTTTACACAACTGTACTATGTCCTGCCATTTCACTTTTGCACTATTACTTATGTTAGGGAAGAGTACAAAAGCTTAAGAGGAAACCAGGGGGGGAGGCACTGAAAAGCCCTCTATAAACCCTTGCAAGATACGACTGGCAAAGCCAGCTCTTGCTCTGGAAATAACATCTACCTTGTAATGTTTAGTGAAGGTACGGAAAGAAGTCCATGTAGCAGCCTCAAGGGTGGAATTTGTACCCAGTCCTTTGAAAAAGGCACCAGAAACAGCAACAGCTCTAGCAGAATGACCCTTTACAGAACAGGAAAGACATTTACCATGAAAAGAATAACCAAAGGAAATGGCATTAGAAACATGGGAAGAGCTTGTTTGTTTGGAAACTCCCAAACCTCAAGACCTGAGATGAAAGGAAAAAAAAAAAGTTGCTCAGATTTGCGAACGGCCTTAGTCTTATCCAAATAATATCTGAGCTGTCTATGCAAATCCAAGGTGTGTAGAACCTTCTCACTGGCAGACTGCAAAGAAAGAAAAAAGAAAGGCAAATTAATAGACCGATTAAGAGACAACTCACTGACCACCTTGGGCATAAAAGAATTAATATGAAGAAACATCCTATTCCTGTGAAAAACTAAAAAGGGAGGAAGGGAGGAATAGCCATAAGAGACTGAATTTCAGATACTCTCTTATCTGAAGTAAGGGGTAAAAGAAGAATAGTCTTCCATGTACAATGCTGCAAGGAAGCTGAAGCTGCAGGCTCAAAAGGAGCCTAAGTCAATTTTTCATGAAAAAGTTGAGATCCCAGGAAGGTGGAATAGGCTTCTTGGGAGGCCTGATATGAAGGACACCTTTAAGAAATTGCTTGACCTCAAACCTAGAGGCCAGAGGAGACGTTATGGGCAAAACAACAGAAACT
Source organism: Protopterus annectens (assembly GCF_019279795.1). Classification (NCBI taxonomy): domain Eukaryota; kingdom Metazoa; phylum Chordata; order Ceratodontiformes; family Protopteridae; genus Protopterus; species Protopterus annectens. Next base: position 277,040,031 of record NC_056728.1, read on the forward strand.
GCAGACATGTCAGCTTTAACTGAAGAATTTGCCAACCCAGCATGGAGTAGATCACACAAATAAGAGAGAACCATAGGAATCGGCATTGAAAAGTGATCCTGGTTTCGAGAGAGGCACCATACAGAAAATGCTCTTCTACTTGGACAAATATGATTTTCTGGCCTACTGTAGGATCTGAAGCATGCCCTTAAAAAGAGGTGCCTAAAAGGGATCAAAACCCTATCACCCACAGCATCAGTTAAAGAGTGGGCAAGTTAGGATTGATAGGAGACTCCTTCTCTTGGGTGGGAAGGTCCATCTGGTGAGGTTAAGTTGTGGTGATTGCCCCTGGCCAAGTGAAAAAGCAGGGGGACCCAATGCTGTCTGGGCCAAAAGGTAGTCACCAGCAAGGTTTTGGAGGGTCCTGTTTGATCTTGTGCAGGACCCATGGAAGCAGAGGAATAAAAGGGAATGCTTACAGAAACATCTCCTTCCAAGGAAAGACAGGGCATCCATCTTTGAAGCCAAAGGACATAGGTTTCTGGAACACAAGAGAGGAAGCTGTCTGTTCAGAGGGCAGGTAAAAAGATTTACCCAAGATCCCCTGAGAAGACTTAAGAGCCATTAAAGCATTAAACAATCCCTGAGCAAAATTCTGCCATTCAAGTTGGGAATCTCTAATAGCAGAGGAAATACACTTGTTTTTTTTATTTCTTTTTCTGAAGGACACCTGCATGAAATACCCTAGGAGAGCCAGACCCTTGCTGACATTCTACAAGCATAGCAGGGCTCTCCTCCCGTACTAAAATCTGCAGAATCCCTCTTAGTCTCTCAGATATAATCAACCGAGGTTCCCCCTAAACGTCTGCAGCAGACATCTGAAAAGCCTCCAAGGACATGCAAGAAGTTCAATCCATGCTGGACTCAGACAGGGTCATGGCAGAAGAATCCAAAGCAACAACCAGATGACCCTCCAGGCTTTTTCAAGCCTTGAGAGTCATCTAGGAGAGGCTGGACAGCAGGTATATCAGACTTGAGTTTTGGGGCTTTTTTCATGGCCGGAAGCTGACCCTTGGGATGGTAAGACTCCACACCAGCACAAAAGAAGAGTGTTCAGACTGATGGCAAAGAAGCACTGAGGTGTGTGTATCGGTACATCACCTTTATGCCCTACGCCTTGCGCAGGGAGCATATGTGTGAAGTACAACTCCTGTAAACACTAAAGGCTTTGGTATACTGGCCGGACATTGGGCTATCCTTGGCAGGGGATCCATTATGTAAGGAATACTGAAACAGTGATACAGAAGGACATCAACTGATATGAGTTTTACATCCACCACTTCTGCTCTGCTGTACTCAGCTTCCTGGGAAGACTCCAAGGAAGAACATTCCTGAACACTGCTGAGCCAAAGGCTGCTCTTCCCCTAGAGTCCAGATCCAATTTGTAATGAACAATAAAGGTATGAAGATTAGCCCAAGTTGCAGCTGCACAGACATCATCCAATGAAGATCTACATAAAAAGGCTGAAGAATTTGCCATACACCTGGTGGAATGAGCTTTTGGTGGTTTTGGTAAAGACATGCCCAGTTTTTCATAAACAAAAGTAATACAATCAATCAGTTAACCATTTTGATAAAATCACTTTACAAACTGGTTTGCCTAATTCTGAGTCTAAAAAAGACACAAACAACTGTTCTGATTTCCTCAAATTTCTGGATCTATGTAGATAAAATCGTAACTGTCTGTGAACATCCAAAAGGTGCAACATACACTCTCCTTTGTTGGAAAAATTTAGAAAGAAAACTGAAAGGCTGATAACCTGGTTAATGTTGGATTCTGATACCATCTTAGGAAGAAAGGAAGGGTTGGTTCATAAGGATACCCCTATCCTTATGAAAAATCAAATAAGGAGGTTTGAAAGACAAAGCCTCAAGTTCTGACTCTTCTAGCAGAGGTAATTGCCACTAAAAAGACAAGTTTTCCAGATCAAAAATTTTAGTTCACACTTAACGGACGGCTTCAATGGAAACTATGTCAATGATTGTAAAACAATACTTAAATCCCATGGAGGACTGGGATCTTTTAATGGGGTGGTCTAAGATGAAATTTTTTTCTTAGAAAGGCTTTACAAAGTTTGGAAGAAGCTACAGATGAACTATTTACTCCTATATGAAAACTGGAAATGGAGGCTAACTGTACTTTTACAGCAGAGTATAAAAGAATGCGATGGACAGGAGAGGAGAGCCTGGGCTGTCTAACAATCAACAGAACTGGAGAAACCATGTGGTCAACTTTAGCCCTGGAATGTTCAGATATGTCTGTTATGTGAGACAGATGGTCTGGAATTGGATCCAGGATCCATGGGGGGGTGAAGCAGATGACGCCAAAGAAAGGGAAAACAAATCTGATAAGGCCAAAGAGGAGCAATGAGGATAATAGACATTATGTACTTACATAACTTGGCATCTGTGTTGTCCAATTTCATTATGCATCACAAATGGGTCTTTGGATCCATCCTCAGATCAGACCTGTCCATTTCTTCCAGACATATGATCCAAGCCTCAAACTCCACCCTCTATCAAACTGAACTCCTCTTCAACCCCTCAGATAGAGTTTGCTGACCCTTCATACTGATAGAGCTATAGTACTGGACAGACAAAGAAAGCGACCAACTGGAGCCCAAACTAGGAACCACCAGTGAGTTCCCTTATCCTCTATATCGTTCTCAGCTGCAAAAGGATGGGGAAGGAGGGTTAATGTGATGCATAATGAAATTGGACAATACAGACGCCAAGTTATGGTAAGTAGATAACTTCTAATCCGATGCTGACCATTTCATTATGCATCACGAATGGGTTAGAGTCCTCAACTATATAAACCCTGGCAGAACCTCAAGGAAGGATATGCCTGAGCACCGCAGAGCCAAAGAATGCTCTGTTTCTGGAAATAATGTCCAACTTGTAGTAAGATACAAAGGTATGAGATGTGGGCCAAGTAGGAGCGGCACAAATTTCATCAATAGGAGTCCTTGCAGAGAAGGCAGACAAAGTAGACATAGATCTGCTACAGTGAGCTCTAACTGGACAGGGAAGTTGCTTGCCTTGTTGGAAGTAAACTGTAGAAATACAGTCCACTTGGCTAAAGTGATCTTGGACACAGCCTGACCTAACCTATTTGGTGAGAAAGCAATGAACAGCTGTTCAGATCTCCCGTGTGATTTAGTTCTGTTTACATAAAAACACAACTGTCAGTGTACATCCAACAAATGCAGCATATATTCACCTTTATTGGAGTAATTAGGGAAGAATACAGGCAAATGCATGGTCTTGTTAATATTTGCCTCCGAGGCGACCTATGGTATGAAGGATGGATTTGTTCTAAATTTGAATCTATCTTTAAATAAAGTTTTATATGGTGGTTGGGAAGACAGAGCTTGCAATTCCGATACTCTTCTAGCTGAAGTAATGGCCACTAGAAAGGCAAACCTCCAAGATAAAAATTAAATCACTTGAGCTAGCAGGTTCAAATGATTTTTGAGTGAGCCATTGAAATACCAAAGTAAGATACCAAGGACAGGAAAGATCTTTTATCAGAGGTCTGAGATGAAAAAACCCTTTCATAAAAGCCCTACATAGTTCAGAAGTGGAGATATGACAGGGAAAACTATTATCCTTCCCTACATGGAAATTTGTGACAGACACAAGTTGCAACTTTATGGTGGAAAAACTAGCTCCTTGCTGGAAAAGCAAGCTTGAGAAACATAAGGATGTTCTGGACTGAAGCAGAAAAGAAGTCATTACTCCTCTGTGAAGCCCAAATGGAAAACATCTTCCATTTACTACAATATACTTTTTTGGTGGAGGACTTCTGAGAAGCAAGACTAATTTCCCAAACCGGGGAAGGTAGCCTGGACTCTTGCAAAATTACTGTAAGTGGAGAAACCAAGTGGTCAGTTTGAGGTCTCGAAGACTGGGAATCTGGCATTCCAACGGATGGGAAATCAGATCCTGTCTGGGATGCAGTATCCATGGAGGATATTTGCTGTGAGACTGCAAGGAGAACCACACCTGATGAGGTCAGTAAGGGGCAATGAGGATTAGATTGGTCTTCAACCTACTGGCTTTCTGTAGAACTTTGGTAATCGGGATAAGCACAGAGGAGACCCAATGGCCAATCGTGGATTAGAGCATCCTTGGGTGACTCCCCCAAGGAGGGATCAGCGTGAAGTACTTGCTGCACTTGTTTAGGGGAGAGGAAAAATGGTCGCAGCAAAGCTGGCCCCAATGGCTGAATATTTGATTCGCTACCGATTGGTTCAGGGACCACTCATGTGGACTTAAGATTGACCTGCTCAGTTTGTCCACTAGAATGTTGGACACCCCCGGGATGCGAGTTACAATGAGAAAGCAGTTTGAAGAAATTGCCCATTCCCAAACCCTCATGGCCTCCCTGCACAACAGGTATAAACGGGCTCCCCCCTGCCTGCTGAGGTACTAAACCAAGGACATATTGTCTGTAAGAATTGCAATTGTTCCCAGAGTAAGGCAGTCCTCATCTCCAGTACATTTACATGCAATTTGGTTTCTGCCGTGGACCATCTTTTCCTGAAAATGCTCCCACCCCATCCCAACAGGGAGGCGTTAGTGGTCACCGTAGCTATAGGTGGGGGGGGGGGGAATGAAGAGTCTGTTGAAATAGAGGTCATCTGTAAGGGTCCACCACTGCAGAAAGGTGCTTGCAAATTGGAGTTAGCCTGATTGGAGTTGACAACAGATGGAACCGAACAGACCACTGGACCACTAGGGTCCACTGGGGAACTCGCATAAAGAACCTGACTGGGGGACCAGAAGAATGACAGCTGACATGGACTTTAGGGCCATGAGAACCAGTCAACAGGAAGTGTTGGGGTGACTAGTAAGAGTTGAACCTGGTGTCTCAAGGATCTTATTCTCTGGAGAGATAGGGCTGCTATCTGTGTAATTATGTTCAACTGCATTCCTATGAATTCAATGTTCTGTACAAGAGATATCTTGGATTTTGCCATGTTCACTGTAATTCCCAGGCAATTGAACAGTTGCAACATAACCTGAATAACTTGGAAGTAGTTGATGCCTTGTAGGTGCTGTTAGAAACCAATCGTCCAAGTATGGAAACACCTGGAATCCTTGTAGATGAAGGTGAGCTGCAACCACTGCCATGCATTTGGTGAATATCCAGGGGGCAGTGGTGAGGCCAAAAGGCAGTGTTCTGAATTGGTAATGACTGGCCCCCCAGCCTGAAGCGCAGATATCTCCTGGAGCGCCTATCTATTTTGATATGACAGTACGTATCTCAGAGATCTACAAAGCACATGCAGTCATTCTTGCACAGAAGTGGCAGAATGGACTGTATCGTAACCATGTGGAACTTCAACTTCTTTATGGACAAATTCGCACTGCTCAGATTCTAGATCAGTCGATGGTTCCCTGTTTTCTTTGGCACCAAAAAAAGCATGAATAAGTTACGCATCCTAGATGTTTGGTTTAGGCCTCTGTTTTCTACAAGTTTTTGAACCTCTAAAAGGGCATTCTCCCTTTTACTGGGTGGCACATTGGGGAGATACATTCCGGAACTGGGAAGAGGAAGGGAAAGGGGAATGTAGTAACGTTAAAGAAAATTATATTTAACACCCAGGTGTCATTTGCTATGTTTGTCCAGGCTACTGGGTGTAATGAAAGTCTGCACCTAACTGCCTCCAGAGTAGGACAGCTGGGCAGTGCCACAGGAACACAAAGGGCCAGTCACAAAAAGGTTCTCTGAAGCTCTGATTTTGTGGATCCCCTCTCCCTCTGGGGCAATGTCTACCATTAAAACCTCTCCCTCTGCCTCTAGAAGAGGATTCATCACTCCACCACCACTCCATGGGTTCCTGCTGAAGGTCTGTTGGGAGGAAGAAAACGTGATCCCTATGGCAGAATAGGGTTTTACTTTCCTGTTTGCTGTGGATAAGGTCTCTCTTACGGATGGCCCAAACAAGGAGGAGCTGTAAAAGGGTTTTTTAATGAATAACCCCTTAAAGGTGTCTGCAAACCTGCACAGCCTCATCCAAGCAAGTCTCCTGAGGGCTATGCCTGAACCAGCCACTCATGAGGTTCCTTCCGCAGTATGGGAAAATAACCTCATCGAGGAATTAGCGATGGAGGACACAGTGGTCAGTTGGGGAAGAAACCTTCTTGAGGTCCTCCTCTGACAGTGACTGCCTCAGAGAGGTAGAGATTTCCTTAATCAGATCTCTATAAAGGTAGATGAAGAGTGCCAAGTAATTCATTGTTCTCAGTGTAAAGGTGACTGAGGCTTACACATGCTTCCCATGCCTGTCCAAAGCCCGAGACTCCTTGATTGAGGGATGAACAGTGGAGCTTTGCTCAGCTAGCTCCTTCTTAGTAGCTGTGGACACCACAGTGGCATCAACTGAGACACCTTTACTTCAAAATGGCAGTCACTGGGGGGACTAAAGTACTTGTCTGCCCGTCTGGGGATGGGCTCCATGGTGTCAGGCTCCTTCCAAGCCCAGCAGGCAATGAGGTCAATGAGCTGGGGAGCTCATCCAGGACATAGATGGTACAATCATGAATGCCTCCAGGAACATTGACTCCTACAAAGGAGGAGGTTGGGAAAACCATCCACCCTTTTGCTTCAGAATTTCTAAGATATCTCCAAAAGAAATATTGTCGGGTGGAGATTGGGGGGAACCTTCCACCTCATTGAAATCAGTGTCTTCTGTCAAAGACTCCAAAGGGGAGTCTAGGTGCTTCCTCTTGCACCGATGCTTCTGAGGGGCATCCTCCGAGGGGTACTTTGAACAGGACACAGAAGACAGGGGGGACCCCTTGCTGAGGGGTAGGTTGGAGGCTCTCCAGTAGGGGCTGACCATGGACCAGATGGGATGAGAGCAAAGTTCTGATCTGCAGGGAGTTGGGTAGGGCCTGGAGGACGAGGGGCTGAATCTTGCAGTATGGAGAATGCCCTCTCTGTCACCAGGATGGCAGATGATGCTGGGAGAACCTGCCTTCAAACCCCAGGAGTTGAAGCTGCCAAAGGAGAGAAGGACGAGGCCACTCTGGATCAGACACCACCAGAAGGCACTGGCCTCGAAATGTCAAAGGACAAGGCTCCCAGGGGAAGGGACAGCTCCAAACAGGTTGGAGCTGACAACAACCTTGAGGACCTAGTGCTAACATCCTGGGTCCAGAACTTGGAGCCGAAATGGTCTGGGACACTGTCAGAGGAGTCAAAGAAAAACATATTCTAAGCTCCGACGACGATCACTTGGGAATGTCAGGCCCTGTAACTCTGAAGTTGAAGGTCGGATCAGAGAAGGAGGAGGCTGCAGTATCGGGGTTCGTATCCTCACGGATCCAGCATGGGTTGGAAAAGGCAAGATCCCCAGATGGATCTGGGCTTTGAGAAAACTCATCATCCGATCCATAATGGCATAGGACAGCTGAGAGGATCTACAGGAGACTGAGGAATGGGTAGACATCACCAGCAACAGATTGGGCCAGATGGTCAGGAAAGGGGAGGGAGATTAAGTATAGCTCCTGGGCCTCCAACTTGGGCATGTCTGACCCAAAACAGCCTGCTCTGGAGACAAGAGCTGTGGATCTCTACAGGATTTGACTGACTGCTTGGACTCGAAGCCTGAGGGTCCGACAGGGAGGTAGGCTTGGCAGGCGCCAGCTATACTGGATCCGAGGGGCCTCTCGGATCTTTAGAGAAGTGGGAATAATAGGGATCCAAAGATGATTGATCTGACAGTCTCCTGAGCTTTTCAGGAGCAGAAGCTGTGGTCCCCTTAGTAGCTGAGGGGGCACGGTTCTTTGGGACAGGAGTCTGGGCTCCAGAGGACAGGAGAATACATCTCAAGACCAACTTGTTTCGCTGATCAGCAAGGGCACAGGGATTGAAGGCCAAGCAGATATGCCATGGTATCTCCAAGTGCCCTAGTACCAGATAATACTCACACTTCTTGTGGACATTCGAATGAGGCATCTTATGCCCACAAGCAGTACATCTCTTAAAACCATAGGGGGGGTGGTCCAATCCCGCTGGCTTTCAGGCATGCTGAAAGAGAAAACAATACACTGCAACTCTCACATACACACTAACACTATGTCTAAAACTACTAAACTATCAACTTAACTTAAAGGTACAGGGAATTATTTTTTTTTAATAGAGAAAGAGATGATGAGGAAAGAGAAAGGAGAGACAGAAGGCGGGGGGAAAAAAAATGTAATGAGAGCGACAAACTCCAAGGAACAGCAGAAATCTACCTAAGAAGGGAGGGGAGGTTACCACTAACAAATTTATTTAAAACCTAGCTAGGAGTGAGGAAAAGACTATTAATAAAGCAGAGTTAAATGGAAATTTCACGTATCTAAATGGAGGCTTGGAATCACATCTGTGCTGGAAGGCGGCAAACGAGATCTGAGGGGTTGAAGAAGAGTGAGGTGCTATGGGAGAGGGAGGAGTTTGAGGCTCATTTCATATGTCTGGAGGAAATGTCCAATTCGGATCTGAAGACCCATTCATGATGCACAAAGAAATACACATCATCTGGTTTCTTCAACTAACAAGCTTTCTGAAGAAATTTGGGGATTACAGATAATGCGGGATAGGTGTAAAGGAGATTGGGGGGGCAGCTGTGAATTAGAGCATCCCTTGGTGATTCCCCTGGAGGGGGAATCAGGGCAAAGAACTTGTTGCACTTATTGTTAAGGGGAGATGCAAAGAGATCGTAGCATGGTCATCCCCATTGGCAGAAAATCCTTTCCACCACCTTTATATTGAGGGACCACTCAGGAGGCAATAAAATGGACCTGCTTAACTTGTCTGCAATCATGCTGGATTTCATTGGAAGGTGCATTGCTATCAGAAACTGACTGGATGACATTGTCCATTGCCACATTCTCAAGGCTTCTCAACACAGGGGGTAAGATTTGGTTCTCCCTTGTTTGTTAGTGTACCAGACCACTGACATAGTCTGTCTGAATCACAATAGTCCTGGAGGGGAGAGCGTCTTGGAAGACCTGCAATGCTAGGAGCACAGCTCTCATTTCCAAACACTGATATGTGTATTGGCCTCTTTGGGGGAACCATGTGCCTTGGACGGTCTTTCCCAAGAAATGCTCCACCACCACCTAATCTACTATGGCTGTGGGCTGAGGGAAAACAAAGGGATGACTTTATATTATCTGATCGAAGTAAATCCATCACAGAAAGCAATTCTTGCTGGCTGGATAAAGGTTGGTGAATAATAGTGGACCCTAGCTAATCTGTGGTCCAAAGTATTCTCTCTCTCTAAATTTCTCCAAATCTTTTGGGTTTCTACTACCATGATTGGAATGGACCCCGTTTCTACATCAAGGTATGATTAAAGTTCATGAAATTAGTATTGTTTCATCTTTGATGTCAGATAGAAGTGTACTACACAGCACCTGCAATGTGGCCAGTAATGACTCCTCCTGCAATTCGTATGGAGTTAAATATATTGGCAACATCTAAATATGATTGTAGATTCTTTTTTATAAGACCCATTGCTCCAACTACTACTGGAGCTGTCTGGGTATCTTTCTTCCACATTGTTCTCATTTCTGCCTGCAAATCCTGACATTTTATAACTTTGTCTCTCTCTATATGCAAGACACTGTAGTCACTGGGTGTAGCGATTTCAATGATCAATGGCACTTTTGTCTTCTTTTCATGGACCACTATATCTGGTTTTCTCTCATCTATCGTTTAAACTGTTGGTAATGGGTGATCCCGGGTGCTGTAAACTTCATCATTTTCTATGATGCTTTGTGGCTCATGTTTTCCAGTGTTTTTCAGCTACTTCAATATTATAATGTTTGCACAATCCCCAGTGCAACAGTCTTGCCACATTATTATGCCTTTCAGTATACAGTCCCTTCTGCCATTAGTATATCACAACAACAAGGTGTGCAATCATTTCCAATTCTGTTTTACAAAACCTACATTTATCTGTTATTCCCACATGTTCAGTAATGGACTTTGTAAACCAGTGTGTATGTAGCCCACTATCGCTGGCTGCCAATATTACCCTTCATCTTTTGGTTTGAATTCACCTCTCCTTAACCATTCCTGCATTCGATCCAGATAAACACGAGGTTCTTCAAGGAGTTTTCCATACTTGCAACAATATTTATGCATTTTCCAATTTCTTGTCTTCTCATCTGATCCTTCACCTTATATTCTTTCTTTTGTTTGGCTCATTCAGTTGCTACCCGATTTCTATCTACTTCTGGTGCGATTTCCAGTCCTGCTTGATGCCAATATTCTTCTGCTAGACTAAGAAGGGAAGTCATCTTAGTTTTATTCTCCTCATGTTTCAAAACTCTCACTATGTTTGGGTCTTTGAAGTCAGTACATATGTATGCAGTCCCATGATTGCAGATCTATATATATAATCAATTTCAAGGAGGCCCGTCCCTCCTTCGTGACGGGGAATATATAATCTTGGTTTACACTGATTTTTATAAATCATTTGGTGAGCATGAAGCATCCTTCTTGTTTTCCTGTGTAATCTACTCAACACCTTTTGGGGCCAGTCAATCACTCCAAAACTGTAAGTCAGCCAGGAAGAGCAAAGTGGTTTATAGCTTGAATTTTGTTCCTAGATGCCAATGCTGTTTTCAAGAGTAAATTAAGTCTTCTAAAATATTCCTTACTAAATTTTATTCGCATTTGTTCATGTTTTATTGCTGATCCTCCATAAATTCCCAAATATTTATACACTTCCTCTTGCTCAAGTTCTTTTATATCACATTCTTGTCCCAAACTGACATTTTCTTGGTGCTGCAGCTTTTCTGCTTTAAAGGTTGTTTTTGCACACTTATCCAGACCAAATGACATTCGTATATCATCTGAAAAGTTTTGACTACTTGCAGTTGTGCTTTCAGTTCCTCATCTGATGAGCTATTACAGTTTTAAATCATCAACAAAGAGATGAGAAGTCATTACACATTGTTGCTTTCTGGGAGCCAAATTATAGCCATGACTTAATCTGTTAAGCAGAGACGGCTTAATGGGTTAAGGGCAAGACAAAAGAGCAACGGTGACAGAGTCTCACCCTGGAATATCCCACACCCCTTTGAATTTTTATCTCTGGAATAATAGTTTGTTCTTAATCACGGCTTAACTGCAAAGTGGTTTGCCACTGTTTCATGGTTGGTTTGATGTAGTTAATCAGTGTAAGGTGTATCAAACATTTTTAAGCACTCTTATCCATGAGTGGGGGATACTGTCAAATGCTTTTTTGTAGTCAATCCATGCCATACTTATTCTCCACTATGACTTTATTTAACAACAAATGATCCTTTGTTCCATATGGCTTTCTTTTATTGCCCTTTTGTTCTATTGTCATAACAGAGTTTTCTTCTAAATGACTATAGGCTCTGTTGGCATCAATTTCAGCATACAGTTTTTAAGTCGTCCAAAGACAAGTTATTTGTCTATAATTTTTAGGGTAGCTTGCAGGTTCACTCTTAAGTAGGATCATTGTTCTTCCTATTGTCAACCAGGTAGGTGTCTGTTCATGGTACACATATAAATAGTTCTTACTTGTGGCTAAATCTTTGTGCAAAGATGTTAAATACTTGTTATCAGAAGTGAGGTACTGCATCTGGGCCTGGAGTTTTCCAATTAGAGGCTTTGTTTCAATCTCTCTGACTGTTACTTCATCCCATTACATATTCAGTACCTTTGAACCTCTTATTCTTTCTTTTACTACTTCTACCCATTTAGCAACTTTATGTTCCACCAGATCTTCGTACTTCTCCAAAATGTTTCTATTTCTTTTTTGGTGGTCTTTCAATTCCTCTTAACTTTTTTTTCCACTTCTCATTAAAACTTTTTTGGGTCATAAATAAATTGCTTATTTTGTACTTTTCCTTTATATTTATGTGTATCTTCTAAGTTTTACTGCCTGTGCTGACATTTTCAGTTTATTATTTGAGATACTGCACAATAAATTCTGATCGGTTATAATACTGCGCATTGCTTTTATTACATCTATCTTTCTGAGTATTTTTGTTGATCTGTTCCCTCTTCTAACAGTAACACTTCTTGTCTTAAATGCTTAATAGTTTTCTCTCTTCGATACTTCCATGATGGCATTCAATTTCTCCCCTTCCTTTCCCTTACTATCCTCTGTTCTTGTGGTAGAGTTTTATCTATTTGTATTACTTTAGCTGTACAGTAATGTATCCTGTTTACTTCTGTTATATTGCATGGCTCTCTATGGACAGTCCTAATTACTGTGTACATTTGTTTTACCAAATGTCTGACTTTTTGGGTTTTATTGACTTTCTGCAGTCTATTTCTTTCATTGATCTTAATACATCTATCCACCTCTGTTAAATCAAGCAACTCTTCTCTTAGTTCATTTTCTTCTAAACTGAGGGCACATTTTTTTTGTTCTCCATTTCCTGCAGGCATTCTATAGAAAGTTCTTCAGCATCTTCCTGTGGCACCGCTGCTGTGTCATATGGGAACACATTGGTCTACCACTCCTCAACATTGACTGCATCAGAGTTGTCACAGTTTCCTGTTCCTTCCCTTGCTGCCCAGCTTCAAGTGAACGTTTATACTGGTTTCCTGTGGAAGGGTACAAAATATCTTCATATAGCGAGTGACCAGCTGCTTCCTGTCCCACAGGTTTCTCCTTAATTTGGATGTCCATTTTTCTATCCTGCTGTGGTGCTTTCTGAGTTAGATTTTCTGCACTGAATCCTTCACTTCATGGGTACTTCATAACCTCATTTTCTATTTCTTTAACTTCTCCATTGCTAATCTCTTTTTCTACTTTTCCTCTGTCTTCTTATTTTTTGTATTGTAAAGTTTTCCATGTCCAGATTCCTTTGCCTGTATTTCTCTTTAAATATCTTTGGTGCTGCTCTTTTTGTATTGATTAGTTTTGCTTTCTTTGCATAAAGTTTATACCATATTACATTTCTTTTTTGTTCCCACTTCCATATTTATTCTTTAGATGTCTCCTGATCTTCCTGCTTCCCCTTACTTTGGGGACTTGTTTCATCATGCAGTGATGTAACCTGTGGTAGACATTCTACACCAAATCCTTCACTTCACAGGCATCCCATAACTTCAACTTCTATTTTTTTTTAACTTGTACTATACTAATCTTCTTTTCTACATTCTATTTTTATTGTGAAATGTTCCATATCTAGATGCCTTTGCCTGTATATATCTTCAAATATCTTTGGGGCTGCTTTTTTTTTTGCATTGATTAATTTGGCTTTTGACTTTGCATAGATTTGCACCATATCAAATCTCTCTTTCTTTCCCATGTCCATATTTCTTTTTTAAACTTTTCAAAAATCTCTAGGTTTTGTTGTTTATATTTTTGCACTTGCTCACATGCTTCTTTTATTAAACAGATCAAAGGTTCTAGGTCTACATAATGTTTTTTAGAAATCTGTTGTATTAAATTAACGCAATCTTTTTTATTTGAAGCTTCTGACAGTTTTTCTTGGGGAAGTATTTTTCTTTCCACTAATTTCTCTCAGTCTTTTTGTATATCTTGTGTCTTATGTAGTACCTTACTAATTATACTAAAATGATAGCAGCAGACATTGACCTCAATGCTTGAAGGATCAATCAAGCTGAAAGAGAAGAACTCTGAATGATCTTTTTGAACTGGAACTGAATGGTTGAATCCTTAATAGAGAGGCTGTCATAGATAACATATTGAACAAGGCTCCAATGAACTCCAATAATTGAGACAGCTTGAGTTAGATTTCTTGTGAATGATGGTAATTCCCACATGAGAGCACAACTGGAGTACATAATCTTGTGCTTCAATCAGGTGATGCCTGGTCAGAGCGCTTATGAACCAGTCATCCAGATATGGAAACACCCAGAATCCCTGTAGCCTCAAGTAAGCTGCTGCTACTGCCATACACTTGAACACCCTGGGGGCTGTGGTGAGACCAAAGGGCAGAGTTGTGAATTGGCAATGACTGGCTCCCAGCCAGAAGCGTTGATATCGCCTGGATCATCTGTTCATTTTGATATGATAGTATGCATCCTAAAGATCTACTGAGCACATCCAGTTATCCTTGTACAGAAAAGGCAGAATAGACTGAACCATGACCATCTGGATCTTGGTGTACTGAAGTGACTTATTCAGATTGTTATTCAAAATTGGTCTCCAGTCCTTTTTTTTTTTTGGCATTAAAAAGAAAAGTTCCGGACTCTCTCTGGTCTGGAGAAACTTCTTGCATGACTCTTTTTCTAGGAGCTTGTTTATTGTTAGTGCTGCTGCTTCCCTCTGATTGGGTGGAACATTGGGGATTTTGTTTACTATCAAAGGACGTCATAGGGAAAAAGGTATTATATAGCCTCTGGAAATAATCCTCTGCACCCATGAATCTTTGGTAATCTCTAGCCAGGCTCTCTGCTGCAGGGATGAAAGACCCCTGACTGCCTCCAGAAATGGACAGTTGGGCCTCCTTTCAGAAGTGCTGGTAGGATCTGCCAGAGAAGGCATCTCTAGATCCCTGATTCTGTGGACCACCTCTGCTGTGTGGATGGTGTCTTCCATTAGAACCCCCCCCCCCCACCACCACCACCTCCTCTGCTCCAGGGGAACTATCTCCCTGTAGATCTTGGAAGGGACAAAAAAGAAAGACTTTGAACTCAAACTGAAGTCCGCAGTCACTAAACACCAATCTCCTGAGCAAAAAACAGGAGGTGGAGGTGGGGGCAAGACCCAATTCTATATAATATTCCACTGAGAAAATGCACCTCTAAAAGAAGTGCAATAATGACAATGAACAAGCGCTTTCATCCTTTTCCTGTACTAGGACTTCTTCAAAGTTCAGAATGAATCTACACTCAATATACCCAATCTAAAGAACATCCTCCTGATGATAATGAATCGATTATCCAATAAAATTTAGTTACCTTTACTTTTCCTATATTTGTCCATTATTATATAATATTATGATAAAAAAACAAAATAAACAATCTTTAAAACTGAATGATAAATGCATGTGTATAGTTATGTCACTATTACATGTTTTATTTATAAGTCAAATAAAAAACAATTCTAAACCAATACAGCATAAGAAATATATATGTATAGACACAATAGCTATAAATGTATACACATGGTAAAAATATATATGCATATATGTATATTTATGTAAAATAGTCAACTAATACTTATAAATTAATATATTCCTCACATAAAACAATACCTTTAAATTAATGATAAATATACACGCACACACTTTTATACAAACATCAACTCTTTACCAAATTAACAGTTAAGAGCCTTCAGTTTTAAAAAACAAACTAGAGGAATGTGGTCATTCAAACCATTCACACCAGTTGCGTTTGTTTTCAATTGCCATTCGCCTTCCTTGCAACTCTAGCTTAATCTTAAATGGCCCTCCCCTTGGATCTTGTTCCACTGCTTCAAAAAAAAAAACAACCGAAACCCATGACCGTCATTATTTTGTATGTGCCTCTAAAGGGCATTGGACTAATTTTGATTTCTAATGTCCTTATTATGTTCATGAATACATTCTTTTAATCATCTTTTCATTTTACCAATGTAATTGAAATGTAAACCATGTTTGTCGAACAGCTGCATCTTCTAAGATGGGGACCCTCCCCATATCCGTGAATATTTATGGATAGCCCCTCGATAATAAACCTACAATGAGGGCAACTCCCACATTTTCTTATCCCTCTGTGTCCATCCACCATCACTCTGTTTTTTCAGCCTCAAGGAAATTCTTTAAATTCCAGTCTCTTCTATAAATAATGATGGGACCATTTCCTATGTTTTTCATTCAATTCAACCAAGCTAGACTAATTTCCAAATGCTGACCATAATGTGTCTAATAGTCTCAGTATCCATATTATACACAGTAATACATTTTTTTTAATCATTTGGTGTTATTACTAGTCCTCTTTCAGGGACAGGTAAAGCAACACCCAAAAGGGGTCTATATATAACTCTGATCCTCTTTACATAGACTTCCTTAAAAACCTCCTTTAATAAATAAGTTGGAGTACCTATATTTTGTAACATGGATCTCATTTTTTCCCCTTCTGTAAATTTTTTTTTCAAGACAGGAAACCATTCTAGAAAGTCTCTCTGGTTGTCCTTTTAGTAGTGTTTCCTTTTGATCAATAGGACATCAGGTATCAAGATGAAGCGATGTACTGGAATATGTGGGTTTCCTGTATAAATTTGAAATTAAACATTTATTCCCATAATCTATAGTAATCTCTGCATCTAAAAATGCTATACTTGTCTTGGACGTGTTAATAGTAAACATTAAAAAGTCTGTGACACTATTTATATAATGAAAAAATTCATCTACTCTAGCTTTATCATTCCAAAATATTAATAAATCATATTGGAAGGGACCCTGGGACTTTCTGAACCACATTTTTCATCTGCCTCTTTGGTTCCAAGAAAAGGTCCGTCGAGGGGTCAAAAAAAATATGTCCATACCAGACAGGGTTTTACCTTCCTGCTTACACCTGGAGTGTGTGTCTTTTACTTTGCAGCCAAATAAAAAAACACTGTCAAAGGGAGCATTGACGAAGGAAGACTTTAAGGGCTCCACAAAATCAGACAAGCGCATCCAAGCATGCCTCCTGATGGAAATGCCTGAACCCACCACTCATGAGGTACCTTCAAGTTGCTTGTGAGATGACTTTTATGGATTAGTTTGAAATGGATTGGAGGGTAGCCAACTGCGAGGTAATAGTGTTCTCTTCCTTGGAAGAAATGGTCCCAGAGAGAAATTTGGTAAGTTCCCTAATCAAATCCCACTAGAGTCTTGTGAAGTGTGCCAAATAATTCAGCAACTGAAGGGCAAAGGTCACTGAAGCACATATATGCTTCATGAATCTGTCCAGCACCCTAGATTCTCTGTTGGGGGGTGTGGACAGAGGAACTCTGTTCTGCTAGTTCCTTCTTTGTGACTGCTGCTAGAACCATGGCATCAACTGGTACTTTCTTGCTCCCGAACTCTCTGTCCTTCAGTGATGCCAGGATCCTATCTGGTGTCTTGAGGATTGTCTCAATGGTGTCAGGTTCCTTCCATACCAGTCAGTAGTCCAAATCAGGAGGTAGATGGGCCAGCTCCAAAAACCTCCAGGAATACCAGCTCCTCTTGGAATGGGTTGTCGGTAGACCAACCATCCCTTTGCTTGAGAAGTTCTAGAATGTCTCCACAGGAGATGTTATCAGGTGGTGGTTTTGGGGACATTTTCACCTCATCAAAACTGGTATCCTCTGTGACAGACTGTTATGGAGAGTCTAAGTGTCTAAATGCCTCCTCTTGCACTTTTTCTTCCTAGAAACCTCTTCAAAGGTATGTTACTGAGAAGTATCAGAAGAAATTAGTATACCCTGCTGGGTATCCAGGTGACTTTACCTGGGCTGGCTATCCCCATGGCACAGGAAGATGAGGATCAAGTAGTAGAGATGAATGGGGTTGGGAAGCTGGAGCCAAGGAAGGGGGAGACGACATGAATCTAGGAACAGAGAGAGCTCTCTCCACTACCTTGAATGCAGAATGCCTCAGACAGAAAGAAACAGATGGCTCTGAGAAGACATGCTTCTGGACCTTCAGCTCCCTTCGCCCCAAAGGCAGACTACCCAAGGAGGGAGTCAGAGCCAAGCTATCTAACGCCAAAGCTCCAAGGGGCAGAGATGGCGCTGACAATTTCAGAGTTGACTGCAACACCCCAGACCTGGCTCTGACACTATGGCTCCAAGAGTCGTCCACTCAGAGATGCCACCAGAGTTGAAGATACCATGATTTTCTGATCCAATGCAGATGACTCTCGAATCTTCATATCTAACTTCTCCAAAACCAAAGGTCAGATCCGAAAAGGAGTCAGAATTGGTGGGTAGTAATAACAAAGGTCCCTGGACCCAATGGGGTCAGAGACAGAAGAACCCCCATTTGTATTTGCGTTGAGAGGAACCTCCTCATCATCCTGTCCACATTGGCTTCAGTCACACTTCTAGAGGAATGAGTGGAAAATGCTGTTGATGGTGCTCTTGAATGATGGTGTCTAGGAGACCTATCCAAGAAGGGAGAAGGCAGGTGAGAGGAAATTGGATCTAAAAACCAAAGTTGAAGACCTGATCCAAAGGGACTTTTCAGGTTTAGCCTTTCAGATCTTAGAGGATCGGATCCGAAGGTTTCTAATCTTTGCAAGGAGTCGAAGGAGTGGTCAGATCTGGGGAATGCTTTTCATATCGTTTTTATCTAATTTCCTGGGTGTTTGAGCCCCAGATGATGCTTTTGATGATTTAGAAGGAAGTAAACCTCTTAAAATTAGTTTGCTTTTCTGGTTTATCAAAGCTCTAGGATTAAAAGCTTTACAGACATCACAGCTTGAGACTAGATGTGCATGGGCTAAACAATAGACAAATTTAGAGTGCACATCTGACAAAGGTGTTCTATGGCCACAGGCCATACATTTTTTTAAAATCCAAAGGCTTCTTAGATATTTTAAAGTACCGGTTTAACAAGTACTGCAATAGAAATAGAAGATGAGAGTTATTAACAAAACATGTGAAAAGGGGAAAGGGGAGAAAGGTTATCAACAATGATAAAGAGAAAAGTACTAATCAAGTACAAGGAAAGAGAATACCAACTATGGTAATAAGAGTTGCACAAAAAGTGTAATTAAAAATGTGAGGATATCACTATAAAGAATAGGATTTATATGAGAAAGGAAGATCTAATACAAAATTTTAGAAAAAGATTTTCAGTCACGAACAACTAGTTAGCTACCCTGAGAGTTTGCTGTGACCATATCCATATGCTAAGGTAGCAAACGAAATAAGAGGTATGTCAGATAACTGGGGCATTATGGGTAAGGGAGAAGCTCAAGAGTTTCAGTGTTCCACAAGCTGGAAAAAGTAGCCGAGCCAGATCCGAGGGTCAAATTTGAACCCAACAATTGAGGAAGAATGAAAATTATAAGATCTGATTAACTTGTAATCTGTGGTACTAGATCCAACCAACATTACACTTTTGGATCTATTACAAAAACGCCACAGATATAACTTTTTTTTATAGTACCAAACACAGTCATCACTACCCTGATGTTGCAGCATTCTCCTTCAAACCCACAAAAACTCCCACAGTTACAATCAAATCAAGAATAATTTCAGAAATTAAAAAAGACCAGCTCCACTCAGAATTCAGAACTATCAATTTGAAAAATAATCTGGAAGATGAACTTATTAAGAGCGCTCAACTTTTGACTCCAGAAGTGTGAATGAAGCAAAAAAATAGTGAAGAATGATGCCCCAAATCAGGCACAATTTTTAAATGATATTATTATTATCTTACAACTTCTCAGAATGATTTCCATTTTTAAGACAACTAGAACAATATTTTGAGACAACATTAGGATATACCTACAAAACAGGGACAATGCACTTGATATATTTATCACAATAATTAACCACCTTATTGACAAAATGCTCTCTACTACCTTAAAAAATCAAAAGCCTCTTATTCCCTCTGCATTGTTGCTGTGTCTTTTGGCATTTCCCCGGTTAGGGGTCGCCACAGCGGAACCCCGGTCTGCTAATGATTGGCAGTAGATTTTTACGTGCCGAGTTGCTGGCCCTGACGCACAACCTTCAACGAAGGTATGCCCATTCACGCATGTCTCCACATAGAAGACGCTTTAGCTGAGAATCGAACAGGACAATGTCGTACTGTGAGGTGACAACGCTACTGCAGCACCATTCCCTCTGCATTAATTTACAAATAAATTAAATTCACTGGACAAGACTTAAACCTTGTAAAAAAACTGCAAGACTACAGTGTCTTTCACTTGATAAGAAGCTGCAGGCAAAAAATAAAGCACACTACATATTACTACTTTAGTAAATAAGTACAAGTTGCTAATCAGCTTAAGTACAAGGACACTGTTAACTCCAACTACACAGCCACCTCAAAAATCTAATTGACCCTAACTTGCATAAAGGCTATACTTACAGTGGTAACTTATCGCCTAATGCAGCCTGACACGTCAGTCATCACCTACCATCAGATTACTACCCAAATTTCTGTTTAACACAATTTCATCCCAAACAATATCCAAGTATCTATAGATCCTTCCAAATAAATCCAAACCACATCCTATGTCAGCTAACCCACTTTCCTTCGGATGGTCATATCAAACATTTCTAAATCACTCACGCATATATTTAATCTATCTTTAACTACAACTGAAATTCTTGCTACCCTTATACCCCTTCCATATTATGAAATATTTGAACAAAAAATACGTAGCTGAATTGTGGAGCATACAGCAAGAGGTTCTCCCGTTCGATTCTCGGCTGGTGTGCCTTCTGTGTGGAGTCTGCATGTCCCCCCGCGGTCGAGTGACGTTTAAAGACATGCAGGTAGGGGTGTGTGTGAATGGGTGTTCCTGCTTTTGAAGGTTGGGCAGCGGGCTGGCAACTCAACACCATAAAAATCCACTGCCAATCATTAGCGGACCGGAGTTCCGCTGTGGCGACCCCTAACCGGGAAAAGCCGAAAGACTAGTAGTAGATTATGAATTACAGCCTACCCTGTGGCACTCAGCATAGATTCAAAGAAAGTTAGGGTCACTGCCATACATTCAGCAAATTTCCTCATCTGCTTAATACTGGATAAAGATTAACAAGCCAGAAAGTATATTTATACACCCAGCAAGGCCATTGGATTGTCCTGATCACCAACATCTGCAAATATTTTAAGTGGCTAGATTTTGGGAGCGGGGTAGTCAAATCCTTTAACAACCATCTTATAAAGAGAACGCTCAATCTCCTGCCCTGTAGCAAACTTTCTATGACAGGAATATACTCTACAGGAGATCAAAAAGTACAGTTGTGTACACTTTACCATAAATGTAGATGTTCAAGTGTATTCACTGTTACAGTCATCACACTTGGGTTATCTGCCTGCAGGTAGTCCTCAGTCAGCCAGAATATCAGAGTCTTAGGATTTCTGCGCCGGATGTGGTCGCTGCTGCCATGACGTCAGGTCATCAGGGGTATAAAACATGCAGTCGACGCCATTACATCAGTTTTTCTTGCCCCAAATGCCAGGAGCCCCCAAATAGGAAGCTAGTATAAGGTGGGGAACATCACCAGTAAAAAGTAAATACCAATGCCATTAAGAATGGCCATAGAGAGGAGAGGTAGAAAGACAGAGAAAACCAGGAGGCTGGAGGGAGGGAAACCAGGACTGCAACAGTGAATACACTCTAACATCTACATTTATGGTAAGTGTACACAACTGTACTATGTTCTTCAAGTTTCACTGTTGCAGTCATCACACTTGGGTAGATTCCCAAAGCTGAGGAAGGGTGGAGGCAGTCAAGAAGTGTTAGGGCTGGCTAGCAGGCCTTGTAAGACTGCTGTAGCAAATCCACCTCTGGATTTAGAAAAAATAGGTAAGTGGTAATGCTTGGTGAAGGTGTGCACAGAACCCCAGGTTGCAGCTTCCATAATGTCCCTGGTAGGGACGCCCCTGAGAAATGCTGTAGAGATGGAAGTAGCCCTACTTGAATGTGGTCTGATCCCCTGTGGGGTAGGTTTTCCATGGTGCTTGTAGCAGAAATGGATGCAGTGTGATATTCATTCAGAAATGGTTTGCTTTGAAAAGGCCTTATCGTCTGCCCCTGTAGCAAAGCTGACTAGCAGCTGGTCAGATTTTCTGAAAGGTTTAGTCCGGTCAAGGTAGAACCTGAGCTGTCTGTGCACGTCCAAGGAGTTTAGGATCCTTTCCCCTTTATTCTGAGGGTTAGGGAAGAAAGTTGGCAAATGGATGGATTGGATTAGAGCCACACTGGACACCACCTTAGGCATAAAGGACAGGTTAGTCCTGAGGGAAACCTTGTCAGCATGGAAAATAATGAAGGGTTCCACAACCATTAGTGCCTGTAACTCAGACACTCTTCTTGCTGACGTTAGGCTAAAAGCAAGGCTGTTTTCCAAGAGAGGAATTTTAACTCTGCTGAAGCAGCAGGTTCAAAAGGGGGGAGCGTGAGTTTTTCCAGTACAAAGTTAAGGTCCCAGGCAAGGGTGGGTGCTCTCCTAGGGGAGAGGCCTTAAGTTATTAGTCCATCTCAGGAACTGCTTGATGAGAGGGTGAGAAAATAGAGGTTGCTCGGTATTATAATGAGCTGAGATGGCAGAGACATGAATCTTAATGGAGGAGAAGGATAGGCCTCTGTGGAGTAGCTCTGCTAGGTAATCCAGGATTAGAGGTAAGGAAGGCACTGCTGTGTCCTTCCCTTGAGATGGATTCCAAGAACAATATCTTTTCCACCTTTCAGCATAGGACTTCCTAGTACTTGGCCTTCTGGATTCAAGAATGACGTCCAGCACCTGTTTGCTGAGGGTTGCTGGTGGTGTATTCAGGGGATAAGCCAGGCTGCAAGGTTTAGGGTTTGCAACTGTGGATGCAAAATCTGTCCCTCCTGCTGAGACAGCAGGGTAGGAGTATGGTGAAGGTGCCAGCGAGGCACTGTTGTCAGACTGCGTAAGAGTGGGTACCAGTGCTGGCGTGGCCAGTCTGGGGCAATAATTGCCCTTGGCCTGTCCTGTTTTATCCTGAGTAGTACTTTTGAGAGGAGGGGCAGAGAGGGAAAGGCATAAATTGAGAGGTTTTCCCACTGGAAGGATAAGGCATCCGCCTTCCAGGCCCAGCGGTGAGGGTTCCTGGTGCAGAATTTGCTCAACTGGTGGTTCTCAGGGGAGGCAAAGAGGTCCACCTCTGGTATCCCCAACCTCTGGATTAGGAGGTTGAAGGTGTTGGGCTCCAATTTCCACTCGTGTGGGTCTAGGAGATTTCTGCTTAAGTTGTCTGCCAATGAATTTTGTTTGCCTGGCAGGAATTGAGCTTGTAGATGCACTTGGTTGCTCAAGGCTGTGTTCCACAGGGCCATGGCTAACCTGCAGAGTGGGTAAGAATGGGTTCCCCCCTTGCTTGTTTATGTACCACATAACTGTGGTGTTGTCTGTTTTTATAAGCAGTTGTCCCGGAAGGATTAGGTATTTGAAGGCTGTCAGAGCATTCTGTACAGCTAATATCTCTTTTTGATTGATGTGTAGGAGACTTTGGCATGAGCTCCAGTGGCCCTGAATGCATTTGCCTGCCATGTGAGCACTCCATGCATAGTCGGATGCATCTGTTGTCAGGGTTTGGGCGGCGGGGGGTTGAGTGAAAAGCAGTTCCTTGTGGTTGCATGCTTCTGCCCACCAAATGAACTCTGCCCTTAAACAAGGTATGATTGGAATGACTGCTTCCAGGTCCTGAGAATGTTGGCATCAAAGACTTTTCAAGTGCCAATGAAGTTTCCGCATATGCAGTCTTGCATATGGAATAAGCAGAATACATGAGGTCATGAACCCTACAGCTTGCAGTATTTTCCTTGCAGATAGCTGGGTTCTGGTGGCCATTTGTTTGAAGTAGTTTGTCAGATAGACCTGTTTTTCTGAAGTGAGAAATGCCATCTGGGAAGTTGTGTCCAAGCTTGCTCCCAGGAATACAATCTTTTGACTGGGCACCAGTTGTGATTTCTTTTCATTGATGGTGTACCCCAATGAAGTGAGAAGGCTTTTTACAAATGCTAGGTGCTGAAGTTGCAATTCCTGACTGTCTGCCTGAATCAGGCAATCATCCAAGTATGGGAAAATTTGGATATTTCTCTGCCTGCAGTATGCAATGGCTGGAGCCAGGAATTTTGTGAATACTCTGGGCGCAGTAGATAAGCCAAAGGGAAGTGCAGAAAACTGATAGTGCATAGAGCTTGCCATGAAGTGTAGATATTTTCTGCAAGACTCCCTTATGGGAATGTGCAGATAGGCTTTTTTTTAAGTCTAGAGTGACTAACTAGGCATCCTTGGCTAGCATAGGGAGAAGCTGTTGCAGGATAAGCATAATGAATTTTGGGACCACCAGAAAGGTGTTGAGAATTGATAGATCCAGGATTGGGCGCCAACAGTCCTCTTTTCTGGGCACCAGGAAACGTCTGGAGTAGAAACCCTGCCCCTTTTGTTCTACTGGAACAGGTTGAATAGCTCTGATATTGAGCAGGGAAAGTACTTGCTTTTGAGGCTCTGCCCACTGGTTTGGAGGAAGGTCTGGAAACCCGCTTGGGGTTGGCAGTGAATGGAAGTAGAATCTGTACCCCTGGGATACAATGTTTAGGACCCATTGGTCCTGAGTAATGGACATCCAGTTTTTTTGCATGAAGGGCAAGTTTTCCTCCTAGGGACACAAGTAACTGGGCAGGGCTGAGAAGGATAACTGAAAAGTCATTGTGAACGTTTTCCATTAGCGGGTGGCTTACCACTCCCTGTTTTTGAGATGTGAGCACTCCATTGTTTAGATCTCTGCATACCTTGAGACTGTAGTCTGGGTGGCCTGTTTCCCCTGGGTTTGGTCTGAGAAGGCCTGGAAGGGGCTGGGAAAGGACCAGTTTTTAGAAAGCCAATGCCTACTGAATTTACGTGGCTGCACTTGTAAGAATTCTTTAACAGTTTGCATAGATTTAGCTTTTTCTTCCATCTTTTTAAGAACCTCTTCTGCTTTGGTGCTAAACAAACAGTCCTTATATAAAGGAGTGTCCAGTAACTTGGATTTGACATGATCTGGCAAGGTTTATTCCTTCAGCCAAGCATGCCTTCTCAGTACAGACCCAGTGACTGCATCCCTGCAAGATGCTTCTAGGGCATCAAAGCCGCACTGCAAAGTATGCTTACTAATTTAGTTTGCAGAATGCATTAACTCTTGTAAATCTTTATTTTCTGCACAATCTGGAAGCAACACCATTTTTTGTTTAATTAGTTCCATAATATGTTGCTGGTACTTCAACATGTGAAACTGGCAATTCAATGCCCTGATGGCAAGAGTTGCAGAGGTATTTACCTTCGTACCCCATCTGTTTAAAGCACTGGAATCCCTGTCTGAAGGGGTAGGATTTTTGGCTGTAGTAGCTTTAATAATAACTTTAGGTCCCTGGGAAATGGTCTCTGGATCCGCAGTAGGATTCTTGAAGAGAAATTTGTGAGAATCAGGTACTCTGTAGTCTGTCAGGTTTCTTAGGGGCTGGGGGTAAACTGTCTGGAGAAAGACTGGATTCCATGAAGATATCATCTACAACATCCAGGACAGGGGGTATAGCTAGAGGCCTGTGCTAAGGCAACTCTAAAAATTCTCTGAGTCTCTTTTTGGACTGAGGATAACCCTGGCATTCCCAGTGGAAATGCTCTCTTAAAGTATGCAAGGTTTCACCAAAGAAATATCCTCTGGAGGGGAGGCAGAGGGAATGGATTCCTCTGCATCTGAATCCTCAAAGGTAAATAAGGGTATGTCCTGGTAATCAGAAGGGCCAGAGTCATCAGACTCCTAGTCTGTAGAATCAGAAGGAAACTCAATTCTTGGTCTCTTAGCAGGGGAAGGCTGGCTTCCCCTAATTAGGGTGATAAGGTCTTCAGCCATTCTAAGCATTTGTTTTTGAAGCATGGGAGCTTGAGCAGGCACTTTGATCATCTGTTTTCTAGGCATAGTGTGTACTCTGGGCCTGAGAAACTCGGCAGGCTTAGCTAAAAAAGTTATCAGTTTAATGCGAATATTGGTAGGTCGGAATATACCCTCAGAAGCCAGTGCCTGCACAGCAGCTCTGGACCCATCCAAGGTAGAGACATCCACAGGTTCCATAGTCGAAGAAGCATCTCGCGGCATACCGGACTCCGAATGGGTCTCAGCAGAGGCCTGCAAATCTGTATAAGCGGGCATCAAGGGCTGCAAAGGCACCTCTCTGAGTACCGGCGGACTGGCGACTAGCTCAACAGAAGCGTCGTCAGCAGTTTATGATCTATGTGGTCTGTCTTTATCTTTGCGCTTTTTCGGAAGATCGGTAGTCGGATGGCTTACCGAAACCATTTCGGAATACGGAGAATGAGAACGAAAGAATTTAGCGACAAAAATAGCCCAACTAATGGTTCGGGTGTTAAACAAGGCACAAAACCGACAGCGAGGGACATCGTGGTCTGGGCCTAAACAGGTGGCGCAGTAAGAATGAAAATCTCTTTGACGTATTTGCTTTCCACAGGTAAGACAATTGTTAACTTTTTCTGACATCAGTTAGAGCAAGAAAAAAGAATCCCCAGCGGGGTACTTAGCTTTAGAAGACTTCACGTTTTGAAACTCGAAAATGAAAATTTCAGGTAGCGGCCAACCGGCACTTGTGAACTGCTTTTGCTTCGGGCTCCTCCTTGGCAAGAAACACTGATGTAATGGCGTCTGCTGCCTGTTTTATACCCCTGACATCATGGAAGAAGCGGCAGCATCCGACGCAGAAATCCTAAGACTCTGGTATTCTGGCCGACTGAGGGCTACCTGCAGGCAGAAAACCCAAGTGTGATGACTGCAACAGTGAAACATGAAGAACATCTTAGCTTTGGTGCCTTTACTTTTTTCTTATTCATTAATAACTGCTTTAGTGTAATAACTTCAGCAGCCACTCTTTATGCTGATGCTATTTTAATACCAAGTGTCTGGTTCATCTCTTCACTCCCTGGAAACAAAGAAAACTATTTCAACATCGTATTCCACTAGACTGGATAAAAAAACTCTCAATAAATACTAATAAAATGGTTTATACAATATTTTAATAAATAAATAAAAAATAAATAGATCTCACACACACTATTTAGACTGATTTCTCAGGAAATCAAGTAGAAATGTTCAAACCAGTCCGATATCAAGGACTCCTATCAATTCTATGTTATCATTCAAACAGGATACTAAACTTGTAGTAGACAAAGTAACTGCACAAAGTCATGCTACTTAGTACTGAACCACACCTCGTGAATCTAAGGAGACAGCAGCCAACAATGTCATTACATCAAAACATGAATCTTGTCTTTCTCCTTAAATGCATTCCACCCAAAATGATCGACTAGCTCAAACTACAACAAACATATGTCAATTATCTACTTTTTTAAACACCTTTATTAAATTATCACTTACAACTCAAGCAAGCATATATTAATATAAAAAAAAAACATTTCAACATGCTTTCAAGTTACACACATGTACATCACATATGTTCTTTTTTATAACTATCATCAGTGCAACATTACATAAATTGCTCAATCCCTGCCTTATCTTAAACCTTACTCCTTCTCCTGAACATTCTTCTGCATGTATTATTCCCACAATTTCCATTTATTTTCATGCAATTTGCTCCTTATCTTTTCTAAAGATCTCATGTCCAGTTCTTTTATCTATGTTACAATATTCAGTGCTTCAGATACAGTTGGTTTAGACTTTGACTTCCATTTTCTAGTAAATGCTCTTTTGGCAGCCACCAGAATTAAACTTAACAAGACCCAACTATGTCAACGCAATTCAGATCAAGTGGCGCAGCTCAAAAGAATCATTTCCTTAGTTACACACACCCATTTGCTCACCCAATATTTCTGATAGAATACTCTGTAAGGAATTTTTAAAAATCTGTCAACTCATTACACTCACACAACATATGTTCCCAGTTACCTCTTTCTTCCCAGTCACACCTCCAACATTTGCAGTCTACTTGAGGAAAAAGTCTTTGACGTCTGCTTTGGGTATACATTGATTATCTGCTCTTGGCTCAAATAATGAGCATCACTTTTGAACACACTAAAGAACAAAATGGCTACCAGTTAAAACCCTTTGCTTATCCACACCAACTAATAAAATTATTCATAGCAAATACTGCCCAATCTTAAAAAAAAAAACAACTACTAGCTACAATATAAGAATTTAGAAAAATGCTTTCCATAGACAATAATTATGTATAGCAATAGGTAAAAACGCATTAGGAAAGCTTCCCCATAAACTGGGGCAATCCATCAGTAGCCCTCAAAAAGAAAAACTACGCTATATTAAGAAAATAACTTCTACACTATTAGAATGAAGTGGGCATGTGCCACTGCCGCAAAAACAATATCTTATATGGTAAGACTAAATCTGGCTGCAGAGTGTAAAGCTGATGATGAAAAGCTCAAGTAAAATGCAGTTTAATCACTTTTTTAATGTCTTCAATTTTTTCAGGAATATAATATTATTATTGTCAATAATACCATTTGTTAATAAGGTATTTCCGCTGGACTCACAGAGTCCCTTTTTAGGGGGTGACAAATTCCTGCTTAAGTGACTTGTTCAAGGTTTCACAGTAGGCAAATGAGGGCTGAGGGAATTCAGCTATATACCACATGATATCACATCAAACTGTAAATATGAAAGCTTTAAACTGTTTATTAAAGGTCTTTCTTATGTTTATATGTGTATCTTATAGACAAGCAATCCACTAGAATAACCTTTTGTTATTGCTGTATTCAACACATTATCGTAACAACATAAAATATTACTTATCTGATAAAATTCAAGAAAAGACAGAATATTACTTCACAGACCAGAACTATAATGTGCATTACTTCAGTATAACAATACCGAATATAAGAGGGTGTTGTGTCTTTCGGCTTTTCCCGGTTAGGGGTCACCACAGCGGAACTCTGGTCCGCTAATGATTGGTAGTTGATTTTTACGTGCCGAGTTACCAGCCCTGACACACAACCTTCAACGAAGGTACGTCCATTCACGCATGTCTCCACGCAAAAGACGCTCTAGCTGAGAATCGAACCGGACAGCGTCTTAATGTGAGGTGACAACGCTACCACAGCACCACCACCGTGGACCGAATATAAGAAGGTATCAATACTAAATTATTTCAATAATTGTATCGTCTTTGTCTCATGTTATGGCTAAACACATTTAATCGACCAGTCTAGTTACCCATTTAAGAAATCAAATTCCAAAGTTAGTATATCATTTATCTTTAAATATGTTAATACCTCACTATAGGAAGTTGCATGTCACGCAATTAACCTAAATGCAGTTCAGTAAACTTCCGGTTTTGTCTCAGTGTCTTTAGATTACTTTTGCAAACAAAGATATTACATTTTGTTAGAAAAGTTTGCGGAATTGAAAAAAAATACATTTTTGAGAGCGAGTTTGTTTAGAACTTTACAGTTTCATACATTGTCCTCAGGCAATAGCCTACTAAAATCAATTAAGCATAGTCAGTGCAGTCTGCCTAATACATTTTACTTTCCTCATCCAAAAGGGATGGTGGGGCTAAGCTTAGGCTAAATTTTCAGTTTCCTCTCCATTCATCCAAGTGAACGGAGACTGAAGTACATCCAATTAGATCAGTGCTCTACTCTGGTTAACAAATTCAAAATATAATGAAGGAGGTGCTTTACTTTAAAAATGGAGTTTATTCTATAGGTTATGGATTCTTTGGTGTGAGATACCAGTCGTGTCAAACAATATTTTTATTGAGATATAGATTTAAGTCCCTTGATAATGAAGTCATGTTATTACTACTCTTGAACATATACTGTATAGTAGATCAAACAGGACTAAGTCATTTACAGCTTTGCAGCCTAGGTATAACATAAGAGCCTGTAGGCGACAGAGAAGAGAGAGGGCTTTTAGATGTTCTAGGTAACACAGAACTCACACATCTCATTTTTTTGAATAGTAAACACAGTGATTTCTCATGATGAGTTAGTTGCTTGCCAAAGGGCACACTATATTCCAGTATGCCTTATGACAGACAGGAAAAGGGGAATTATGACCTTTTTGGATTAAGACAAGAGGTTATACCCTTAGTAATCAGTTAGAAAAGATGAAATCTTTCCTAACAGTGGATATGTGGCAGTCAAAGTAGAGGTTTGTTACCTACAAAACTACCTAGGTCTCTACGGACAGCGTCTCTTTTGTGTGTGTGTGTGTGTGTGTGTGTGTGTGGGGGGGGGCACTTATGTGGTTAGTGTGTATGGTGCGGCATTTTTTGGCTCCAGTTTTATACCATGATCCTGGCACTATAAGTGTGCCTGAGTTACACTTAATGTCTTCAGGGGAACAGATGATGGCTCTCAACTTGCAAGTGTCCATACGCTTAGTCAGCTAAAGGCCTTTAATGTAGGTTTTGACGTCAGAGAAGTAAATGCGAAATAGAACTGATTCCAGAACAGAGCTCTGTAGTACACCACTGGTGACATGAATCTTGGAGGACACTATTTCACCAACTGAAACACTGGTCATTAAGCCATTGTCAATCCAATGGGATACACAGGGATTTATATTAAATTTGCCCAGTTTGACACTGACAGCAGAATAGAGCATAATGTCTTAGCTAAATAAAGGCAAGCCATATTTATGGAGTTTCCCTCATCTAGTGATTCTATGACAGAGTCAAAGAGGTCAACTGGGTTTAATAAGTATAATCTATCTTTTTCAAACCCAGTTTGGTTTAGGTCTAGGAGATGCATGCTTCTTATGTCCTCTGATGATGTGGTCCACAACGATAAGTTACAACACCTTACAAATGGTATTAATGGGGCTGATAGGTTTACAGTTGCCAAAAGCCTACCTTGCACAGGGGCACTATTACTACAGTTGTTCCTCAAGTTTCTGGAACATATCCAGTGGAGCGGTTGAACAGTATATGAAAAAGGTCCAATAGGAGGTATTTCACACTGACCAGGAAATGTCCCGGTATACTGTCAGGGTCCAGAGAGCCAGGAGAGCACTATTAGTATCTACTTTGATGTGATTTCTGTGTGTGTCTGTGTGTGTGTGTGTGTGTGGGGGGGGGGGGGTAGAGTTATTGACTGAAAACTTTGCACTGGAAATTTGGGGAGTAGGGTCTAAATGTACCTGCTAGGATGTTCGTTACATCCTGGAGGTTTCAGCAAGTGATCATCGTCAGTCCCTTTTTTCCCATTTTCTACACGGGGTCAGGGTATCATGTTAACTGTTGCCATCTCTCTCAATTCAGTGCCACACTCCTGCCTTCTTCAACACTCATACCTGACTGTTGCAGATCTTTCACACAATCCATCCACATCTTAGCTGGACATCCTCATTCCTTCTTAACTTCTTCCTGTTTGTCCTAAATCTTCTTCACCAGACTGTCTTCTGCTTTTCTGAACATCTGAACCATCATAATTTGTTCTCTTTGATCTTTTCTGCAATTGGAGCTACTCTGGCTTCTGTTCTTATGTCCTCATTTCTTTGTCTGTCCCACAGTGTGCATCCTACCACCCTTCTCAGGCATTTCATTTCCATCACCTCTAGCATCTTCATCTGCTCTGCCTTTACTGCCCAGGATTCTATAGCATATAGTACTGGCCACACCACTGTCTTGTACACTTTAATTTTCAGCTTCTTTGGCATTCTTCTGTCTCAGACTACACCTGAGATTCTATGCCAGCTGGCTGCAGCCCCACTGATTCTAGCTTTAACATCTTCATTTAGACTTCCCTTCTCCTCAACCCCCCCCCGAGATACTTGAAAAGCTATTTAACTGTTCCCCTATCTTCCCTTCTATCTCAATTCTCATCATCTTCTGATTTCTCCAGTTTTCTGCCATTACCACTGTCTTATCTGTGCTTAGTTTCATCCCATGTGCCTTTAGTTTTGCATATCATTCCCCTATCCTTTGCTGAAGTTCTTGCTTAGAGTCTGCCTGAATGCCACATTGTCTGCATAAAGTAACATTGTTGATCTGTCCTGTCTAACCTGTTTGCTAAAGTAACCCATCACCAGTATGAACAGCAGTGGGATCAGAGCTGAACCCTGGTGTACACCCACCCCCACTGGGAACCCCTCTGTGAGGCCAAACACTGTTTGCACTTGAGTCACTGGATTCTTGTACATAGCCTGCACTAATTCTACCAATGTTTCTGGGACTTTGAACCACCACAGTACTGAACAGATCAGCTTTCTTGGGACCTTGTCATACGCTTTATCCAAGTCTAGAACTAGGAATGCCCAGTTGGACTCTTTCCTCATCTCTAGCTTCTACTCAACTATTTGCCTTACTGCAAACTTCAGCAGGTGATGTCATTAGAAATAAGCTTGGTGCAATGCAGGGTATTACTTCTTGTTCTTTTTATTTATTTTTTTATAATTTGTTTACTCTTCGTAGAGCACTGATCCATATATCCCAAGTAAATTACAGGCTCAGCCCATACATTTTATTTAATATATCAGCCCTTACAATTTATATAATTAGCAAATGCCTTCTAATTATTTTTTGCTGTTGTGGCAATTTTTAGTTCATAATTACCTTTTCTAGGATTTGATCTTTCTCCTCAACTCGTTATTAATCCATTCAAGATGGACTTCAGCCCACTGAGATTTTGTTTTTTTTTTCTTTATGGCTATCAGCTTTTTCCTTTTGGTGTAATGTTAGTCAATGTTTTGAATGCATCACAGGGTGTTTATTTCTAAACTTGGAATTTTGTATTTGTGGCAAAATCTGACCAATGCAGATTTGACAATGAGTAGACAGCAGACAGAGGCCACGTTGGTGAGGATAAGTTTGAAATGCTGTTGCCATTAGTGAGGAAGGGTACTAAATGACTGAGGAAAGTCTGCACTGATAAAGTCAAGTTTGTTTTGTGCTTATTTGTTTGCAGAGGTGCAGATGTGTTGATTAATAGAGGAGTACTTCACTCCCCTATACTGATGGTGGTTTAGAGTAATGGAGAAGGAAGCTAGTTTAAGATATGCTTCATGGTTTGCAGGTATCAGGGAATGGGAATTCTGCAGCCGGTCAAAATTTGATAAGAGATCTTGTATACAACTAGCATGATACAAAGAGTTCAAGCTCACTGTTCTGATTAATCATTCTACAGGTAATGGTATTTCAAGTATAGACAGATGCCAACACGTTTACTTTTTTTACTTCCTTCCTTGCAGCAGATTATCCACTGCCCCCAGCTCTTCTCCTCATTCACCAGGTCTACCAGACAAGTCTATGCTTCCACAGGATCAACCTAATCCTGTTCCAGGGCTGGAAAGGAAATAAAGGATGCCAGTGCAGCATCATGGTGCATCCCAGTGAATGTGCCCTAACTCCTGTACCTTGCGGCAGCTCTGGGATCACTGCCCTAAGGAGTTACATGTCAGTACATGCACAACCTCCCAAATGAGTGGCTCACTGCTTATGCAGCATGGAGCTGGGTAGGCCTGAATTCTGCATATTGCAGCAAGCCTTTAGACTGTCACCCATCCCACTAAGGGTGGATGAGCCGATCTCAGCCACTCACTCCCATCTTCCCTCTGCAGCCCTTCCAGAGCATTTGCTGCTAACTGAACACAGGTCATATGGGATGCAGTAAGACTTCTATCTCTCCAAACCAGTGATCACATAACCTTCATTACTATTATCTACATTTGTGGGCATTAACGAGTAGTAGGCAGTAAAACATGGTAAGGAGAGAATGCTTTCACTGAACTGGAATCAGGTTACAGTGACAATGAAAATATCCATTTCTTTTTAGCATCAGGAAGGTGTCTAAAGAAAGCATTTTCTTATATATAATCCTAGCACTGAGCAGAGGTACACTGACAAAAATTTTAACCTACTAGGCTCATAGTCTAGATAAACTGACATTGCCTTAAAAATGTATAACAGGGGGTACAGAATATCAAAGTTACTATGCAAAAGACATAGGGAGGTAGGTCTAGGCTATTCCTGTCAAAACAAGCATCTGTCTTCCATTTCATTCCAGGCTGACACCCAAATGATCCTCTATGAATTACACCAATAACTAAGATTATTAATAAAATACATCATATTTTACTTGTACTCTGGCACCTTTCTCAACACCAACAGAATACTACTGAAAACTAGTTTCCCTTCAGCCACAGATACATATTTACAAAGCTCCTGAATGTCCTTCTTCATACAAGCTAAAGAGGACATACCACAAGTTCTTTACACCCACAATGAATAATGACTATGTCATACAGTGGATATAAAAAGTTTACATACCCCTGTTAAAATGCTATGTTTTTGTGCTATAAAACAATGACACCACAATAAATCATTTCAAAACTTTTCTCACCTTTAATGTGACCTATAGCCTGTACAATTCAATTGAAAAACAACCAAATCTGTTAGGGGAAAAATATAAAAAACGTACAATAAGCTGGTTGCATAAGTGTGCACACCCTTAAACTAATACTTTGTTGAAGCACCTTTTGATTTAATTACAGCAGTCTTCTGGGGTAGGCATCTATCAGCATGGCGTATCTTGACTTGGCAATATTTGTCCATTCTTCCTTGCAAAAGCGCTCCAAATCTGTCAGATTGCGAGGGCATCCCTTGTGCACAGCCCTCTCTTCAGGTCACCCCACAGATTTTCTATTGGATTTAGTTCTGGGCTCTGGCTAGGCCATTCCAAAACTGTAATTTTTTTCTGGTGAAGCCATTCTTTTGTTGATTTGGATACATGCTTGGGGGTCATTGTTATGCTGAAAGGTGAAATTCCTCTTCAGCTTCGGCTTTCTAGTAGACGCCTGAAGGTTTTGGGCCACAAGTGACTGGTATTTGGAACTGTTCATAACTCCCTCCACCTCGACTGAAGAAAAGCTATCCCAAAGCATGATACTGCCACCACCATGCTTCACTATGAGGATGGTGTTCTTTTGGTGATGTGAAGTGTTGTTTTTGCGCCAAATGTACCTTTTGGAATTGTGGCCAAAAAGTTCAACCTTGGTCTCATCAGACCATAACAAATTTTCCCACATGCTTTTGGGAGACATGATGTATTGTTTTGCAAATTTTAGCTGGCCCTGGATGCTTTTCTGTGTAAGAAAAGGCTTCCATCTTGCAACCCTACCCCATAGCCTAAACACATGGAGAATACGGGAGATTGTTGTTACATGTAATACACAACCAGTACTTACCAGAAATTCCTAAAGTTCTTTCAGTGTTGCTGTAGGTCTGTTGGCACCCTCCCTGACCAGTTTTTGACTTGACTTTTCATCAATTTTGGAGGGACGTCCAGTTCTTTGCAACATCACTGTTGTCCCATATTTTCTCCACTTTTTGATGACCATCTTCACTGTGTTTCATGGTATACTGAATGCTGTGGAAATGTTTTAAGGTTCATAGTTAGGTTCTAGGCTATCGGCCCAAGGGACTAAGTAAGCCTAGCCAACAAGGTTCCCTGGCTTACACCACCCAAGAAAGTTAATTTCCTGTGCTCCTGTTGAGCAGAGCCACAGAAGTGATCCCCGGGGTGTATTTCCTATTTCCCATCCACTCATCAAGATTTTTCTTGAAGAGTGCTAATGAGGAACTTTGCTTGACATAGATGGGTAGCTTGTTCCAGAGTATAGGAAGTCTCTGGGCCTGGAATCTATCCCTCCAGCATGTCCTGTTTATTGTGGTGACAAGGTTTAGGTCCCTAGACCATGTAGCTCAGAGGGACTGGGATTTCTTCAGGGGTAGCATGTCCAATAGCTCTGGGTTTAACATAGCTTCATATGTTAGGCAAATATCTCCTCGGGGTAGGCAATATGCTACAGAGTAAAGCTGGAGTTTTTTGAGACTGTCAGTGTAGGGCATCTGTTTGAGGTCAGTAATCCTCTTTGTGAGGTACTACTGTGGCCTTTCCAGCTGCTGCAGATGTCTTGTGAGGTACATTCCAAAAGGGACGTTGGACTCTATAATGGTTCTAATGAGTGCCGAGTAGAGGGGAACAATGACCTCTTTCTTCCTGGATGAGAACCTTTTGTGATGATGTTCCTGACTACTGTGGCAATGTGATTATCAAAGGAGAGACTGTCCACCTGGGTCTCAAGGTCTCTTATCACACATTTGGCGTTAAGTAGACTGCCGTTTATGTGGTAGTTCATGGGTACAGAGTTTTTACCAAAGGGGATGACAATGCACTTTTTGGCAGTGAGCTGGAGGCCATGCCTCTGACATCAGGCATCTGTCTCAGTGATGCCCTTCTGTAGGATGTCCACATCATTTGGGGACTTGACTATGGCTTCTAGTTTGCAGTCCTCTGCATACTTCGTTAGCCAGAGGGCTTCTGTGTTAGCTGTACTTCAGAGAAGTAGATACCAAACAGGAGAGGTCCTAGGACTGAACCCTGTGGTACTCCACTTGTCACTGGTTTGAAGTCAGATTTGGAGTGTGCAACTTTTACAGTGTGGGTTCTGTCAGTGAACAAGTTGGCAACCCATCTTGTGACATAGGGATTTATACCTAGTTTAGCAGAGTTTACTTATAATTCCAGAATGGGGGATGGTGTCGATGGCCTTGGCGAGGTCAAGATAGGCTGTGTGAACCACCTTACCCTCGTCTACGGCTTTCGTGACTGCCTCAAAGAAGTCGAACAGGTTCAGAAGGCATGATTTGCCTTTCATAAACCCAAACTGGGTGGGGTCCAGAGTTTGGCGGTTAACAATGTCTTTGTTTATGAGTTCCATGATGATACGTTCCATAGCCTTGCAAACCAGACTCGGCAGGCTAATAGAGTGATAGTTCCCAGGATCAGTGGTGGCTCCCCCTTTGTGGAGTGGGATAACTGTTGCTGTGCGTCATACATTGGTTCTGTAATTTTCATGCCGTTGTGCTGTAACTCAGAGCAGATCTGGGTGTTGCCACTGAGATTCTTGACATAGCTATAGAATGCTTTGTGGTTGCCCTTAGAATAAGTGGCAATTTTGTTTTTGTAGCTAGCTTTGGAGGATCTTATAAGGGATCTCAGCTTCTTACTGAGGCTGACCAGGGAAGCTCCTCCACTCATGGGATTTTACTCTCTTTTGCAACAGTTTCTTCCTTCTGTTGTAGAGCTTGTTTATGGCAGGGGACCCCCAGATTGGCTTCCTTTTTTGTTGAGGATAGCGTCTTGGTTCTGTTTGGGATAGCACAATCCATACACTTGTGTAAGTGCTTACAGAGTGCATTTGTGTAGGATTCAGCAGTCGTAAATTTATTGTCCATCTGCATGGGTGTCATGAAGTTCGCTACTTCTGTCTTAAGAAGCATGAAGTTGGCTTTGGAGAAATTTTTTTACAGTGGTTTCCTTAATGCTGGGTGGGGCGGGACGCGGATATCTAGTGTGACTTGTACATGGTTGGATCTGACCAACGAGGAGTTGACTTCAGGTGTGGAACACCAGTCATTCATGTTCGTAATGACTAAGTCTAAGATATTGTTGCCCCCGGTGGGGGTGTGGATACGTTGATCCAGGGCATTGGAATTTATGAATTCCAAAAGGCGTTGAGCGAAGGAGTTGGTACACGAGTAGTTTTCCCAGTTAATGCAGTTACTGCTCTCACCCCTCATAACCTACTCTTTACACTAGTACTTTTCTCTTCTGTCACTCAAAATCCCAGGTAGCATTACACATTGGCTACCAGCATACTAACTCTCCTCAAAAAAAAAAAAAAAAAAAAAAAAATATATATATATATATATATTGTTGCTCTTATAATCTGTGTTTTTAGCTCTCTCTACATGTTTAATTACACAAACTGTACAATGTTTAACCCCATGTAATGTATATGTATATCCTCATCTTTGTGTAATCTGTATGTGGAGCTTTTCTCCCCAGGACTCCATTGAAAACGGGTTCTTCGAGCCCAATGGACTATCCTGGTTAAACAAATGCAAATAAATAAATAAATAAATAAATAAATAAAATGGTGGGGTAGTTGAAATCGCCCATTATTAGGGTGTTTGGCTGAACCCTAATATTTTCCAGTATATCAATAAAAGAGGAGTGGGAATCCTGGGGCATGGTGGGGGATCTGTAGCAAGCTACAATTTGGATTGCAGTTTTGCCCAGAGTTAGTTGCACTTGGATAACCTCGGATACATTATACTGCACAACTAGCCTGGAGGTGTGGATATCCTCAGTGAATATGGACATACTTCCGCCTTTGGTGTTCTGGTCCAGGTTAGATGGCCAAAAAGTGTGATATGAGTTATAGCTTGGTAATGCAGGGGTGCTCTCTAGAGCCTTGAACCAGGTCTCAGTCACTGCACAGATATTGATGTTCTCCATTTTAAGGAGTGCCTCGAGTGAGTGCATTTTGAGATTTAGACTTCTAGCATTGAGTAGCATTACCCATTTGCCATTTGAACCTTGCCTAAAAAAGGCACTATAGGGGCGGCAAGACCCTTAAGTCAGTATCCGGAATCCCAGGGGCGACAGGTGCAGGCCAACTCTGGCAAAGCATCGTGGTCTATCGACCATGTCGTCCCAGGCAGACAGATATTGAATCCCCTTAGAATGATAGCAGAAGCTTAGCCAATTGCTGAAGTCAATCATTTTGTCCTTGTACTGCGGTATCATTCTGGGAGATGGCAAGATGCTACTCAGGGCTAGGGTCATACCTGCCTGGGCTGCAAGCTTCTCCTGACTGATACCTTTCAACAATGAGATCCCTTTGATGCTTTGTAAGCTCTCTGCGAACCATGGCTTTTGCAGTAGCAGGCAACTGAGTAAATGTCAGAAAAATCCTACTAGGACAGCTGAACTTTATTTGGGGTTAATCAGAGTCTCTCTAATTGATAGCAAGCGTGTACCCAAGAAGACTGAATGCTGTAATTAAATCAAAAGGTGCTTCACCAAAGTATTAGTTTAAGGGTGTGCACACTTATGCAGCCAGCTTATTGTATATTTTTCATTTTTTACATTTTTTCCCCCAACACATTTGTTTGTTTTTCAATTGAATTGTACAGGTTATAGGTCACATTAAAAGTGAGAAAAGTTTTGAAATTATTTATTGTGGTCTCATTTTTTATATCACAAAAACCTGGCGTTTTAACAGGGGTGTGCAAACGTTTTATATCCACTGTATTCATATCCGGGGTAAAGAAACATGATCATGGTGAATTCTGGGACTTGAGAGGCAGTAGTTATACTCTTTGTTGTGTGCCACATTATGGAGTAATTTATAACAAGTTCAGTGCCAAGGCAAATTAACTGCTTTTGTAACCTGAAGAGCCTGGCCAAGCAACTCTGCTGACTGTTGCATATGGTGGTGGAAGTTGTTGTATGTGGCATGGGATGGGTGTCGGTGTGTTGCTGAGGTTTGGCAGTGGTGCAGGCATTTACTGTGCTATGTGTAACAGAGGTCGGTGTGGTTTTGGAATTGATTTTTTATCATCTCAGCATACGATGGTTTTGTGATTGTCTTGTGATTTTGTCTTTGTAAAGTTAAAGTACGGGTACAAACAACTAGTTTTTGCAAGAGATTTGTTTCAAGTTGTAATAAGTATTTGTCCTCTCAAATGTGGATCCATTTTGTACTTACTATAACATTAGATCTGTGTTGTCATATTCTGTCAATTCCTCTACAGATGGGTCTTGGATCCGATCTCAGATCTCCCTTTAGCCACTTGAAAGCTTTGGATCCGGTGTTCAGGTTCTTCCTCCTACCCATAAACCCCATGTACAGAATGAGCTACCTCCAATCCAGTTTGC
This sequence comes from Protopterus annectens, assembly GCF_019279795.1. NCBI lineage: Eukaryota > Metazoa > Chordata > Ceratodontiformes > Protopteridae > Protopterus > Protopterus annectens. The sequence continues at coordinate 277,079,450 of NC_056728.1, forward strand.
TTGCATAAAACCATTTGAAGAAAACAGTACAAGATGGCAATCTAAAAATGTAATATAATGAAAAACATTTAGCATCTCCAAAAAAAAGAATAAGTGCAGAGACAGCCTGATCCTTTAAAAGCAAAGGCAAGGTCAACTAGATCAATCTCTGGATGGCAATTTGACAAGGAAACATTACCTCTAAAAGATATAAGGAGGAGGATGGAGTGAGGGTAGTAGAGGAATGGACAGAATACAACACATATCTAACATTATGGTAAGTATATTAACTTTCGTATCTGATGTCGTCTTTTCAATCAGTTCCTCTACAGATGGGACAGTCTTCTCCAGCTACTGTATACTCGGAGGCCTCATGGAAAGATATTTCTGAGCACAGCTGAACCAAAGGAGGCCCTGGATCTAGATTGGATATCTAATTTATAATATGGGATAATGGTATACACCTTCAACCAGGTCACTGCAGCATAAATGTCATTAATTTGAACACTAGAAAAGAACGCTGTAGAAGAAGCCATAAATCTTATGGTTTGAGTGCAGTGGAAACCCTTTTTTTTTGGTAAACAAAAGAAATGCATTGAGCCAGCCAGAGGGATAAAGTGACCCTGGATACTGCTTTTCCCAATTTGAGTTTGGAAAAGGAAACAGCTGTTGAGATTTCTTAAAACATTTTGTGTGGAATAAGCAAAAAAAAAAAAACGGCTGGAGATGAACAGCTAGCAAATGTAAGATATATTCACCCTTGTTAGAGAAATTTGGAAAGACAACTGGCAAATTTATGGACTGACTGAGGGACGATTCAGAAGCCACCTTAGGGAGAAAGGACAGAATGGTCTTTACACAACTCTGTCTTTATGAAAATTTAGATGGGGGGGGGGGGATCGAGGATAGTGCATGCAATTCAGAAATTCTCCTGGCAGAAGTGATATCCACCAAAAATAAAGTTTTCCAGTACAGAAATTTCAGATCAGCTACAGCAGCAGGCTCAAAGGGAGGACCTGTCTAAAACTGTAAAATGGTAGTAATACCCCATAGAGGAACAGGATCACTAAGCATTGGGGGAGGGCTAAGAAAAGTGCCCCAGAGAAAGGCCTTAGATAATAAAGTCCTTCCCCATGTAGAAGAAACAGCAAATATTTGAACCTTGACAGTGGAATACCTGGCTCCGCCTTGAAAAAGATGTGCAAAGAAGTCAACAATAGCTGACAGAGGGGCTAAAAGGTTCAGTGTTTTTCTTCTTCAACCAATTTAAAAATCTCTTCCAGTTTCCCTTGTAGATTTTCTTACTGGAAAGTCTCTGTGAGGAAGATAAAATGTGGACAACAGAAGGCTGAGCTGTCAAGTCATTACTGGAACTGAAGAACCCATGCAGTTAGTTTGAGGGTTTGAATGTTCGGATGAAGCAGTTATGAGTGATGAGCTAGTAAATCTGGATCCGAGTGCAGCACCCACAGAGGGTGAACCAGAAGTAGCAAGAGGAAGGGGAAACCACACTCGGGGTCAATAAGGGGCTATGAGGATGACTAAGACTTCCAACACTGAGACTTTCTGTAGAAACTTTAGGAATAATGGTGTTGGAGGAAATGCATAAAGACATCCTAGAGGCCAAAGGTGTGTTAGAGCATCCCTTGGTAGCTCCCCCTCACATAGAATTAGAGCAAAGAACTTGTTGCATTTTGTGTTCATGGGGGAAGCAATAAGGTTGGCCCCAATGGCAGAAAATCTGCTCCATTACTAATAGGTTGGGGGACCACTCGTGAGGAAGCAGAGTGGATCTGCTTAACCTGTCAGCAAGAATGCTGGACTTTCCCAGGATATGCTTTGCTACAAGAAAGCTTTGAGAAGATATTGCCCCATTGGCATACTCTCATGGCATCAAGTCACAAGGGAAGGAGAGACTATACGAATTCAGACAACAAAAGATTTTTATTGAATAGGACAGATTACAGGCATGTGTGCCAAGCCGAGCTCATACTTGGTAAATTCTGAAGGTGTGGAGTATAGGAGGAATCGAAGACATCTTCTTCCTGTACCAGAATCATCATTATATTATCGCAGTCACAACATTGCTTCTGTGATGCAAATCCTAAACCTGAGAATGAGTCAGATACTGTTTCCAGACCAGAATGTATTTCAAATTCTGATCCCATTCCGGTAACTGATTTGAACATTACACAGGTTAATCATTCTGAAAAAACTGTCCCAGTGAAACCCCCTTTTTATGTCACACGTTATGGCCGGATATCTAAGACGAACGTAAAATACACAGCAACATGGAGTTGACTGTATTTATTTGTATATACAGTCTTGTATAATGCATGACTATGGATCTCTGTCATTTCTGCATGCTGAATAGTCTCATAACAATTGTTTTTCCAAATTTCAAAGAGGAAGGATATATATTATAGTATAAGAGTGTGCATGCTATGTCTTTAAGAAGCATGCAAGGCTGTATGTGCACACATACATAAATCTCCTGACACATGCATTTCATAGGGCCAATTTGGAGAAACAGCCAGAAAGAGAACATGCATAGTCATAGTCATTGATCTGTATATAAGTTACTTAGTAAATCTTTATAACAATGTGTTTGTACAAAATAAGCTGCTTGAACAGAAACCATGAAGACTCTTTTTACGTGTCCCATACACAAAAGCAACAGTTGGTTACAGACAGTACCATAGTCATGTGGTAGATCAGCAAGCAAGGTAGGAACTTGATCGTACCCCCTTCTTCAGACTAGCCATGTTACCTTGGGATACAGCTTCACAGCACAGCCTCACCCTACAGGTATCCTGCATTTCATCAGAGTAAAACTGTATGGCACACAAGCTGAGCAGGACCAGATCAGACCCTCATGAATGGAAACTAGATCAGGGGCTCTTCCAAGATATGATCCATCTGTAGGGAGATCCTTAAACAGACTTCTTTGTTGATTGGCAAGATTGTGTTCCAAGACTGCATGTAAAAAGACCTGGAAAACAGATGTCTTTTCTCTGGTTTGGACAGGAATATCAATGTATGCCTTTCCACTAATATCTAGGGTATTTCTGAAGATTCAGAAGTCCCCCCCCCAAGATCATTGTGGTGACTCCCTTCTGGCCCAGACAACCATGGTTCTCTCTTCTTTTGGAAATTGCCATTGGAAATGGCCAGGGGCAATTACCACAAGCTTCCTCATAGATGGGATTTACTCACACAAGAACTGGGGTGTTTGATAACCGCCAATATCAATCATCTTCAGTTGAAAGGCTAGATGATAAAGTCTAAATTCCTTTTGAGCACCTGATTTCTGAGGATGTGCAGCTGGCAGTAATGGGAGGCAAGAAAGCCTGCAACTAGAAAATCATATATTCGCAAATGGAAGAGTGTTTCTTGTTGGTGCCAACAACAAAATCAACACCCATGACATAATGAAAAATGCCAAATTAATAAGAAAAATACAGAATTTAACCTGGACACACATGCAGAATATATGACTGGTTAATATTTGAAGCACTAAGCATAAAAAGCACAGAAAAAAGCTATTGGTTCATGAGTACTTACTAGACTACTGATCTATGAGGACCTTAACCATGGCCTTACACTCCAACAGTAGATTTTAGCCCTTATGTTTTGCATAAAATAACTCCGAGATGGGCTGAACAAAGATGTGTTGAGACATTTTCATGTTTCCCCTATCCATGAGGAACAGGGGTACTAACAGAGGGTAAAATTTGTGGTTATCTGTTCATTCATCCCAAATTACATTTGAATAGAGTAAGAGAAGTACTTGGCTTTATGTGGAGTAGAAGATTTTTCCAAAGAAGTGGTATTACCTGTGAGATGCAACATATTTTACTTATTTTGCAAAAGAGATTGAAATCCTTTGAGTAAGTGTCGATGATACACTGGACTTGCAAATATGTAACAGGTCTGTGAAAATATGGTCTGCTGAAGCTCTATATGTGAGGCAGAGTTTGCTTTTCAGTAGCCTGTATATTACTGAGACGAGAAGCAAGGCTTTGAGAAGGTCTTGAAAGTTTTTATAATTTAGGCTGCTTTTTTTTTTTTTTTTTTTTTTTGTGAGAAAGTATTCTGGTCATTTCAGTTGTGACAAGTGTTTGGACAGATACATACCAAAAGGGGAATTATACTTGACAACTGGATTAGCTAATGAGTGCTGAGTACAGTGGAAAGATTACATCTCTGAATCTGGATACATCATCTTCAGATATAAGCTGTGTAATGAAAAAGGACTTCCTTACAAAATGGATGCATGGTGCTCAAAGGACAGTTCAGTGTCAACATAAGTTCCCTGATCCCCTAACTACAGGATCAACTTTCAGGTGTATTTTGACAATGTTATAGTTACAAGGGCAGTCATGCTTGCCAAAAGATGAGTGTATAATTTTTGGAATATTGTTTTAGTCCATGGTTTTGACACAAGTTCCTTGTTCTGGACAAACCCACTTAGAGGACTTGGTTTCCTCTGAAGAGTTGATGGCACCATGTCTGCAGTCATCTACAAACATAGCGGACAGCACAGTGGTGCAGCGGTTAACATTGTCGCCTCACAGCAAGAGGTTCTCCAGTTCGAATATCGGCTGGGGTGCCTTCTGTGCAGAGTCTGCATGTCCTCCTGGCATTTGTGTGGGTTTCCTCCGGGTGATCTGGTTTCCTTCCACATTACAAAGACATGCGTTTCTTCCCAAGCCTCTGCTGAAAAGTGGCTCGTTCCAAGTCGAACTTTCCCAGTTAGCAACTGTTAAATAAATAGCCAGCCACAAACACCTAACTTTAGCTTTGATCTCTAAAAAAGCAAATGCCCCAGACAAGTGGCCCAAGGATGGAAAGAAGTCCTTTAGAGAATGTAGAGACACCCACCTGAATTTCCTGACTTTTATTTGTGTGACAGTTTACTATCCAATGAGTTACATAGGGATTGACAATTAGTTGGGAGAATTTATCTATGATACCAGTGTGTAGGATGGTGATGAAAGCCTTTAAGCCATCTAGATATAGATATGCAGTGTGCACTGTTCTGTCCCTGTGCATTGTTTCAGTGCATTCTTAAAGAGGTTAACCAGGTTAAAAAGGTACAACCTGCCTTTGATGAATCCAAAGAAGGTTGGGTCGAGAATCAGTAGGTTACCTATATCCTTATTTATAAATTCCATAATGATTCTTTCTGTAGCCTTATGAGATGAGATGGGTCAGGGTTATAAGTCTATAATTACCTGGGTCCACTGAAGACCCAACCTTTGTGCAGCAGAATGACTGTTGCTGTATTCCATTCATTTTTAAGGAAGATACTGAACAGAACTATCTGCATAATGTTAACATGGTCAAGGAACCAAGTAAAGCCACAGATTTAAAAATTGACGTGAATATAAATTTAATACTGTAAGATACTTCATATTGTTATGCATTAAATATTTTGGGCTGTTCAACAGGTAAGAAACAAAGAAAGATAAAATGGATGTATAGTATGAAAGCCAAGAGTGAACATATATGTCACAATCATACAGACATCTTGAATACCACTACACTGAATCACAGCAATGACATCTTACATGACTATGCTAATTTATTTACAGACTTCGGAAGTTTGCTAGAACATATTAAATAAACCCTGATGCTATGTCAATAATACATGATCCAAAAATATTTGTTGCTCAAAAGTATAAGCAAGAAGGGAAATTAAACAAATGGAAGGCTTAAGGTGCCATTAAAACAATTAGAGCCAAAAGAATGGAAGAGAGGTGTGGTTTGAGTAGGACATGCATATGAATATGTACATACTTATGTTTTATTGTAAAGCAACAGAAGATATGCATTTCTACTGACATACAAGACATGAATAAAATAAAAAATGAAAACTACCCAATGTTTACAAGTTTACTCCTGTCTTGACTGAAACAAGACATGAATAAAATAAAAAAAGAAAACTACCCAATGTTTACAAGTTTACTCCTGTCTTGACTGAAACAAGACATGAATAAAATAAAAAAAGAAAACTATCCAATGTTTATAAGTTTACTCCTGTCTTGACTGAAACGTAGCTTCAGCACAACTTTTGGCATTCACAACAAACATACTTCACTGCACCTATACTACATTAGGTCTAACAAATCCTCATTACTGTCTGCATATAGATGTCCTCCTAAATCTAAGCAAAGCAGAACATTAAAACTAGCAAACATTTCCACTGACTCATTTTGGTGTTTTCCAATAGTGAGTTTGATATTTTAAACATTGGCAATGTCCAAATGTTTCATTTTGGACTATTTTTCAATTATGAACACATACTCTTCATATGGCAGCCTTATCAAACTGCTTTTAAATTTCTGTTTGGGCAGCTTCTCTCCTCTAATTGAAAATGCAACTGTGTAACCAGTGTCAAACAGGTAGCATGCTCACTTTTGCTGCAGAAGGCTGTGGTTCTAATCTCATAAAATACAGATGTATTGCTGACACTGCAGTGCAGTGTAAGGGGGTGCTGCACTCCTGAGTGCATCTTCCTTCAGATGAGATGTTAAACCTTGGTTCCATCAGTGGTAGATCCACTGGATGTAATATCCCATGGGGGGGGTCTCTCTAACAGCTGTAATTATTTGTAACTCCCAAAGTTAATGAATATTGTTAAAAAAATTATGTTATTTGCAATAATGCAACTATGCGTTTTAATAGGTACCTGGAATTCCTGTGCATTGTTGACTTTCAATTAAAATGTGCAACCTCTTCTTCCAACACTGCAGTCACATTTCGTTAATTATTTGATATACATCTGAGTAATCTCCCCCATGCATTTGATGAAAATGTTTTTTTTTTAGTCATACAAGCTTAATAAACCAATGCAAATAAATAATTTTGTCTCATCAGTGCCATTGCAAATATTTTTAATACTAGATGCAAACCAGGGTGTCTGAGAGATAAAAATCAAAGAAAATAGCTCCAAATTATGTACATTTAACAAATACGTTGGTAGGTAAGGATTCCTTAGAGTTCTGTTTTGTATTTCATCAGCACCAGAGGAACTCCCAACAACATCTGCAAAGTTAACTAAGTGCTTGGAAAATGTTATAAACATAACTGGTAGCAACTTAATGTGGAAGCAGGAATGAGAAGTGCATGGCAAGTGACTGATAAAGTTGTTGGATACATGACAGCACAATTTCATGTTAAGAATCTACAAACGTAAAATAAGAATAACATGTTTGAACTGTGTCTCTTCTATTCTAATGTCAGTGAGATTAAAGTCTGGAACAGAAAAAGTTAAAGCAAGTATGAAAATACCATAGCAAGAATGTCGTGTCTTTCGGCTTTTCCCGGTTGGGGTCGCCACAGCGGAACTCCGGTCCGCTAGAATAAAATCAAGAATTAGAGGTTTCTAGGTATAATTCAGCCCTGCATTGAAGAAAGACATTAGAGCAAGATGTAGGTTAAGAATGAAGCTATGAACACGAAAAGTTTTGAAATGCTGACAAATTAGTTACTGAAACACCAGCATTAAAATAGCATGATGTGAATAAGAGTTATGCTGTAGGTAGATGCTACTAAAAATGGCACATGACATGTGATCCCACAAGAGGACAGACCAGTTACCTAGGAGTCAACAGCATTTACAGGGGCACAAAAGAAATGTTCTGTCATAGAAAAGGAAATGTTAGCAATAGTGTATGGACTTAATAAATTCCATGGATATGTCTATAGCAAGGTTCATGACTAAAACATCACAATAATTTTCAAAGCATATTCAGAAAATGTTTGTATAAGGTACCTCTGAGACTGCAACGGTTGATGTTTAATTCATGGAAATATGATCTAAAAGTGTAATACAGACTAAGCATGGAAGATCACCACAGCACATTTACTGATGAAGCAGGAAGAAAACTGCAAGAACTACAGATTTGGGGGGGGGGTACTACAAGTTGCCAAACACAAACTAAAAACTAAAAATTCCATGGCTGTTTGCATCTTTCACATGAGCAGGGCAAAAACAACAACTGGCTTAGGGCATATTGTCTCTACCCAAGTATATGGGAGATTTAGCTTTACCATTCTTGAACTTTCTCAACAAGTATCATCAGCATAGAAAAGGATCGCAGTGAAATGTGGCATTCTGAACATATACAAGAGGTTACTTACAGTAGGTGACTCTAGGCTGGCGAGGTCTGACTTAATCTTGGGAAAACTAGTTAAAGATGCTGTGGGTGGCTTCAATCTAACACCAAGAACCAGATAACAAGTTTAGTACCTATACAATTATGTAACTATAAAGGGCCGGCCTCTCCTGATATACAGTTTGCCCTGAGGAGTGTTCTGGTATCCAGTATTGGTAACAATTATAAAAGGGGACTTAGAAATGCAGTGCCCCACTCAAAGAGATGCATGGGCTAACTGACAAAGACTACAGGTGGCTAGTCAAGCTATTACTAGCTGGTTCCATTCTGATAGCTGTTCAGTCTCTAGAGTTGTTTGGCCCTGACTGGTGGAGCTAGTGGGTGGACTCTATGGAGGGAAGAACACTCTCAAGGGGGCAGTATCTCGGTTGTACAAGATTTTGTTGGGAGGGTAAATCCCTAACTCAGGATAGATACTGAATCATGTGGGGAAAACATATCCCTCAAAAGAATGGGCCAGCATCATTCAAATCCCACACTACACTACAAAGGGGAGGCAGTATCAATTTTTTTAGCTAGCAATATCTGTTCAAGAACTTTAATACCCAGATAGGCGGTCATATTTTTACCCCACTGTTCCAAATGTTTGCTGGAGATGCACACGATACTAACAGGGCAAATGGAGATGTATGTTCTGAGATTATACTGAACTTCAAACATTGCAATCAGAATTGCAAAGGATTGTGAATAGACAGGCCACATCAGATTACTTTAACACCCACCTTACCTCTGGTAGGATAAGATTACTTAGCCAATCTGCCCAGAAAAGACTGTAATGTGTTGTAGCTATCGATGATTTTGAGTAAGAAAGTAATGATCAGATCATGGAACAAAGGGGCATTATGAAGCTTGTGGCAGAGGTAAAGGATCTACAGCTCCATCCGGCCAAGGAAAAGGTAGATCACTGCTTGATAAACAAGCGAGCAATCCAGAATAAGGCATTTCCAGATGAATGGGAATTCAGCAAGTTTCTGTTGTGAAAGGAAATGTCATATATTGTACTTTCAGTTGCATGGTATTGTACATACAAGAAAGGTCATAATGCAAAGTAGAAAAGAGTCAAGTGAAATAGTTTCATTACAGCTCATTGTTTGCCAATTGTAATTAAAAGTTGTGCCTTACTTTAGTAGTTCAGCATTTGGATTTACTGAATTGTACTTTAGAATGTGAGAATAAAACAGGTACCGTCTTAGAAATGGAGTTAATGGAAGAAGTTAAAATGAGAGGCTGGTCTAAGAAGAAAACATCAGTAATGACACAAATTCAGTCTGATTTTTCTTTCATGGAAAAAAAATGTTGTGCTCAAAACTTAATGTTCAGGAACTAGCATTTTTTCAGTGTTGATAAACTAAAACGGCAAATGCTTGTGAGGATACATAAATCACATCTCGAAACAGTAAGTGTAAATAAAGAGCAAGAGATGTAATACACTGACCAGGAATATACACTTCAACAATATATGCACTGTATATGTGCCACATGCAATATTGTAACAATCTAAAGGAAGATATGGTTAACATTCCCAATTCCAACAAGATAATGGGGCATAAAAGGAAGGGATCAATTTCACTTCAATGAAGATGCACATCTTGAATGTCCAATTATTCCAAATACAAACATTGACAAAGACAAACTGCAACTGTGATTAGCGCATTAAAATCTGTGGTCATGCAATGGGGATATCTGATGACATACAGTGGATATAAAAAGTGTACACACCCCTGTTAAAATGCCAGGTTTTTGTGATATAAAAAATGACACCACAATAAATAATTTCAAAACTTTTCCCACTTTTAATGTGACCTATGACCTGTACAATTCAATTGAAAAACAAACAAATCTGTTAGGGGGAAAACTATAAAAAATAAAAAAACATACAATAAGCTGGTTGCATAAGTGTGCCTACCCTTAAACTAATACTTTGTTGAAGCACCTTTTGATTTAATTGCAACATTCAGTCTTCTTGGGTATCAGCATGGCACATTTTGACTTGGCAATATTTGCCCACTCTTCCTTGCAAAAGCGCTCCAGACTTGTCAGATTGCAAGGGCATCTCTTGTGCACAGCCCTCTTCAGGTCACCACAGATTTTTTTATTGGATTTAGGTCTGGGCTCCGGCTGGGCAATTCCAAAACTTTAATTTTCTTCTGGTGAAGCCATTCTTTTGTTCATTTGGATGTATGCTTGGGGTAAACTGTCATGTTGAAAGGTGAAATTCCTCTTCATCTTCAGCTTTGTAGCAGATGCCAGAAGGTTTTGGGCCAAAAGTGACTGGTATTTGGAACTGTTCATAATTCTCTCCACCTTGACTAAAGCCTCAGTTCTAGCTGAAGAAAAACAACCCCAAAGCATGATACTGCCTCCGTGCTTCACTGTGGGGAAGGTGTTCTTTTGGTGATGCAAAGTGTCATTTTTGCACTTCACGTACCTTTTGTAATTGTGGCCAAAAAGTTTATCCTTGGTCTCATCAGACCATAAAACATTTTCCCACAAGCTTTTGGGAGACTATGTATTCTTTTGCAAATTTTAGCCAGGCCTGGATGTTTTTCTATGTAAGAAAAGGCTTCTGTCTTGCAACCCTACCCCATAGTCCAGACATATGGAGAATACGGGAGATTGTCACATGTGGTACACAACCAGTACTTGCCAGAAATTCCTGCAGCTCCTTCAGTGTAGCTGTAGGTCTCTTGGCAGTTTTCGTCTTCTCTTTTCATCAGTTTTGGTGGGATGTCCAGTTCTTTGCAACATCACTGTTGTCCCATATTTTCTCCACTTTTTGATGACTGTCTTCACTGTGTCCCAAGGTATATCCAGTGCTGTGGAAATTTTTTTGTACCCTTCTCCTGACTGATACCTTTCAACAATGAGATCCCTTTGATGCTTTGTAAGCTCTTTGTGAACCATGGCTTTTGCTGTAGCAGGCAACTGAGTAAATGTCAGGAAAATCCTACTAGGACAGCTGAACTTTATTTAGTGTTAATCAGAGCCTCTTTAACTGATGGCAGGCGTGTACCCAAGAAGACTGAATGCTGTAATTAAATCAAAAGGTGCTTCAGCAAAATATTAGTTTAAGGGTGTGTGCACTTATGCAACCAGCGTATTGTACTTTTTTATTTTTTCCCCCTAACAGATTTGTGCTTTTCAATTGAATTGTACAGGTTATAGGTCACATTAAAGGTGGAAAAAATTTTGAAATGATTTAATGTGGTCTCATTTTTATATAACAAAAACCTGGCATTTTAACAGGGGTGTGTACACTTTTTATATCCACTGTATGTGGCAATAGTGAGCAATAATGCAAGGATGTCAGATGATTTGTGCACATGTGGAAATTCAGGCATATGTCTCTAATATACAAAATATGCAGTCTAATGAACAAAAGAACTAACCCATCAGTGGAAAGCAACACAAAAAAGTTGCAAGAATAGCTAGGAGAATTGCAATACTGGAACTCTGGAATACAGAACTATTCCTCAACAGGGACTTGGTTCTTAACAACTAAACTCTTTACTGTCAGAAGGCTAAAAGGCAAATTATCTACTTCATCTACATTACTGATAGTTACAATTCAACTCAAAATAATGTAAACATAGGAAAGAAATCAGAAGAGAAAAAAACTCTTAAATTATAAAACACTACCAGATTTAAATGTATGAGAATGTAACAATACAACAGCTTTGGAAAATGTGTTTAGTTTCTTCTGAAAAAAGACAGCAGTGGGAAAGTCTGCAGCTTGAAGATGAAGTAGGTGGTCAAACAAATGAACCAATGTCCTGGATTATTCATGGATGTGATGGAAAGCAGTATAGAAGGAATCATAGGTTTATGGAAGATGAGCTGCCAGAAATGTCAACCCCAGTACTGTCATGACAGAGAATGTAAAACCCAAGAGCTGCAGAAACAGGCATCTCTAGTCATATCTCCAAGAAAAAATTGTACAGCAGCAACAAATGCCCCAAAATTAAGATGAGATGTGCAGAGAGAACATCCCTACTAAATGATCCTGCTGTGGAAGACCAATACAGCCACACAGGTATATAAACGGTAACAGGGTTAAAAATGTTAACAAACAAAAACGTTTGAATTTGTAAAAAAAAAAAAAAATGACCTTTTGGGGGTAAAAAACCTGACATACTTTATATAAAGCTAAGCATTGTTTTAAAATTATCAGTGGAATTAATACATGCTACCTCAAAGGATGTACATATTACTCAAATATGTTTTATAATAAAAAAGAGAAACCGATATCTTTAAAAATGCATTTGCCTAGCTAAAAGAAGTTGCTTGTCAAGAAGAACACCTTTAAGAAGCAAGTCCCAGCAAACATCTCAAGGAGGCCGATAGCTCATCCACAATGTATTTTGTACTAGACTAACACTGATAACCAATCCAAATATTACATTCACTAGTAAATCAAAACACTGAATGTAGCCACACAATTACCTTGCAGCAAAAAAGCAGAGTCGGGACAGAACCCACTTCTTCTTCCTTTCTTGGTTGCCTCAAAGAAGTTGGGCCTTCAAACAGATCATTCTTATCCTCATCTTCATGAAAGGATAGAAATACGGGTCAGGAAGTCTAATAGTACATTAACACCATCGAGGATGTGAATCACTGTGAATGATGCTCTGGTTCCTGGCCCACTGACTAAACTACGCTATATGTACATGAGTACAAGTTTGTTTATGAACCACAACATGTCCTGGGTTGTATGACCACATCAAGTGGGACCTAGGTTTCAAATTCCATTTTTTTTACATTTTTGACAGCAACCACAACCACCATCAAATGTATCAATTAATTCTTTGACTCAAGTAATAACAACCACATAGTATAAACAGTCTGACAGATAAAACAGAAAATAATATAGCAAGATGCAAACATAAATTTAATAACTCCCATACTTCTCTGAACACTAGCTACACAAATATACAAACCAGTATGAGTGGATGGGAATTTTATTCATGTCTAATCATCTGTAAAGGTTCTGACAGCATCTGCTTCTCTCTACTTTATTGCTAGTACAACCAAGGCAGACATTTGTTAGTGTGCCATTGCTCTTCACATATGACACTGTTTACTTTCTTATTCACCAAGTTTGTCAGTAAATTGTACAATTCTTCAAACTCAGGTGGGACTTTATGCTTCCATTTCTTGGTAATAGCTGTCAGTATGGCTAACTTACGTTTGAATCACACTGCTGTCTCTGGAGTAAATTACTAACGAAGATAATTCCACCCTAGGTAACAGCAGGGACTGCAGTCAAGTTTTATAGCTCTCTAGTCCTGCATAATCCTAAAACATGGGCACCCATATCTACTGGAACCATTCATAACAACCAATCCTCTATGAACTAAACAACCCTGTCCTCTCAGTACAAACTAGTGCTGACATGAAGCCCATAACTCTCTCTCATTATTCCCACTCCCCACACTTCTACCTCAGCCTACTAATCTCTATCACCCCATCTCACATTTACTTCTGCACATCTCTCGTTCTACATCATGCTCCATCTCCCCACATGTTTTTGCACTCCAGCCTTCCTCATATCCTTCCTTTGCCCCCTTCTGTTCCTTACTATCCTCCCTGGCTCCTCACACACACTACCACTACATACAACTTCTTTCTCTCAAACAATTGCTCCTTATTCCTTCACCTCCATATCCTATGAACTATACCCTCTAAATACAACTCTCTTCTATAAATTTAAGCTCCTTCCAGTACCGCTCTCTGCTTACCCACTTTACTTCATTGGCAATAGTAGACGTTTCCTCAACTACACTCCTAACTTACCCTCCTCATTGAACCTGATCACCCATATTTTACATCTAGTCTCTCTCTCCATTTCTGGTGACATCCATCCCAATCCTGATCCCACTGACTCCACCAACATCTGCTCCTCTACATCACCACAATCTACCTCCCCCAAAACTATTCGCCTAGCTACAATCAATACTCAAAGTATTTGTAATAAAATACCCAACTTACACGCCTGGCTGTCACATAACCATCTCGACATATTAACTGTCTCAGAAACCTGGCTCAAACCTCATATCAAAGATACTGAACTTCTTCCCCCTGACTACCAAATCATATGGAATGACAGACCTAATAAAACAGGAGGAGGGGTAGCCATAATTTATTCCTCGTCTAACAGGCATTCCCACACACTAACCCCATTCCTAAATTCTCTCCTGATGAACTATCCATATCCTTCCTAAAAATCAACAAACATAAATTTTATGTATAGCTGCCATCTACATTCCTCCTGGTGATAACATCCCTATCCTTGAAGACATTCTCTCATGGTTCTCTTCCAACATCAAAAAGAAAACATTCATCCTTGGCGATGTAAACTTCAACTTGGCCACCATCTCCTCACAAGCTCCGAACCGAACAATTAATCTCTAACTCCTCCCAGCTAATAAACTACCCAACCAGACCCAGTAAAGATGGTTCCTCTGGCACTACACTAGATTGGATCTTAGCAACTCATTCCAACCTAATCTCAAACAGCAGAATTATACCTGATCCCCAACTACCAGGCTATGGCTCTCCGGTGTGCCTCTTCTGTCCAAATACAACACTGATACATTCCAACTCGTAATCACACCAACTTGAATTGGGCCCCCCTAAACACTCTGCCTCTGGACAGTGCAACTAATTACTTCAACAAAACCTTCCTAGACTTTCTAAACAGCCTAGCCCCTCTTAGATCAAAAAGAATAAAAGCCAAAACTCTTTCCTGGCTATCTAAAGTAACCAGAAAACTAATGCACCTCAGAGACAAATGTTGGAAGCAAGACCAAAAAAAAAAAAAATAAACTCTCTAATCAAATTCAAACTCCACAACTTAGTGAAGAAACTAACAACTAAAGAACATAAGACTTATTACTCCAAACTCCAATCAGAACATAATTCTAACCCCAAAAAGTTCTGGAATTGCATCTTCTCCCTTCTAAACCCTGGTAGAAATGACAATCCATGCCCTAACCCAAACTCCCCAGACTATGAAATTGCTTCTAATTTCAACACCTGTTTTGCTGACTGCATAGCCAAAGTAACAGCAAACTTTCGTATCTTCTTTCCCTCTGACAGTCCCCCATCCACCACTTTTCCCTCTAACACTCCACCTTTCAGTCTTAAAGCTATCCCCACCAGCAGCATAAAAAAATTCTCCTTAAACTAAAGCCTTGCTCCTATGCTCCTGGTAATCTGCCTCCATCCTTCCTTAAGATGGCTGCAAACAGCATTTCCTTCCCCATTTCCATTCTTATCAACAGGTCCATCCAAGAAGCCTATATCCCCTCACTCTGGAAGAAAGCTTTTGTCACCCCTCTCCACAAAGGTGGCAATAACACAGACACTACTACCTTCCCTTCTATAACTGTTCTCTCACCTCTTTCTAAAATCCACGCAAAGTGCATTCATCACCAACTCTTGCCATACCCAACAAACAATCATCTTCTTGCACCAACGCAACATGGTTTCAGGACTGGCCACAGCACTACCACTGCTCTTCTGTCCTTTCGTGACATTATTAATCATGCTCATGACTCTGGGAAAATTGTATCCACCCTTAAATAGATCTTTCCAAAGCCTTTGACACTGTCTCACATCCTCTACTCTTATCTCAACTTTCCTCCCTCAGTTTCTCTCCTTTCTCCATAGCCTGGTTTACAAGCTCTCTCTCTAACAGACAAGATGTTAAATGGAAAAATTCCACTTCATCCTTTCTCAACAATCCCTCTGGCATACCCCAAGGCTTTATTCTCGAACCCTTACTTTTCAATATTTTCATTAATAACTTTCACAAATCCATAGATAATTCTACCCTGTTCCTGTATGCTGATGATTCCACAATCATCTGTACAGCAAATGCTTCCTCCAAACTCCTTAAAAAAAAAAAAAAAAGTCTTCTCCAATACCGAAACTTGGATGCTAAACAGCCATCTTGCGCTCAGTGTAAAACAAAAATCATGATATTCTCTCCTTTGAGAAATTTCACCATAGACAAAAGCTCCTTTAAAATAAAAAGCCACAATAACACTCTAATCAATACATTACCTCACACCAAACTACTCGTAGTCACCACTGACGAACATTTAAAATTTGATATCCACATCCAAAATAATATAAAAAAAACCCCACCAAAAACTAGGTCTGCTGTACAGACAAAATCTCTATCTAACCGCTTCTACCAGATGTACCCTACCCTCCTCCTACATCCTCCCCTCTGTTATGTATGGTGCTCCTCTACTTACTCATCTCCAACCTAGCCTAAAAAAGAAACTGGAAGCCTGCTATAACAAAGTCTGTAAATTTGCTACAGAGTCCAAATACTCTACCCATCACTGCCATTCCCTACACTCTCTAAATTGGCTTGAACTTCCTAATTTCCTGAAATTCATACAACTCATCATTTCTCACAAACTCTTCCTGATATTCATACAACTCACCATTGCTCACAAACTCATATTCCAACTCTCCATCTGACCATCTCTTTCATATATCTTAACTCATTAACTCCCCAATCGTACTCTTAGATCTCAAAATCAAAACCTCCTTAAAATCTATAAACCCCTTTGCCCACCTGGCCAATTGCTTCTATCACACTCCTTAGCTAAACTATGGATCCCCCCCCCCGCTGTACTCACAATCACTCTAATTTCAAATTTCTCCTCCACTCTTACCTTACCTTAAACTGGGACTGTTTCTTCTCCCTTCTCTCCTAAATTACATGGTCATCTTTTTCAAACCCCCTTTCAATCTCATCTACTATCACCAAAGATCACTATCATTATTCTTAGAACAAACACTAAACTTGTATAAACACTTTATGACTTGTACTTTTAATTATATTATCTGTATTACTTTTAACTTTGTCTATATTTTAACATTTGTATTTTTTAAATGTATACACCCTGATTTTGATTTGTATTTTAAACTGTATATTTATGCTTTTGTATACTGTATATTCCATACTTTACTTATGTTATATTCTGTTAACTGCTTTTGATGCTTTTCTCTCTGGGCCTCCACTGCAAATGGGGTCTACTTGGCCCAGTTGACTTCCCCAGTTATCAAACTGGAAATAAATAAAATAACAAATGAGGCTGCCTCCTGTAACTAGCACCAAAAAGTAATTTTGGAACACCTTTTCGCCCATTCACCAATGTGGTCCAAAATGACTGCTGTGGTTAACATAATATAAATTGTGTTTAAAGGATAACAACAGGATTATATTATTAAATGCTCAACTTCACTGTCCTTTTTCTCCCTATTTATTGTCCCTGCTATAAATAAACAACAACACAGCATTTAAAATATTTTAAATTGAATGTTTCCCTCCACTACAACGGTACCTTACTGTACTGTGGTGGTTTCACTTTCAAAAAACTTTTATCCCGCCCTGGAAAAGTCTCCAATTCATTGATGTCATCAAGGCCACTGAATACAAGTAGTATTCTGGCCAATTCTCTCCCCAAACTGATGTCACTATAACCATCCAAAAAACCCACCCATGCTGTGATGTCACAGCTCCCTGGTCCTTGCCTTACCCATAGAGAAAGTAAAGGCTAGAACAAGGAAGCAGTACATGAGTCAAGTCTCCTGCTGTGAGCTGTCAATTACAGCAGGTAACAGCTCAAATTACCCTTAGCACTTTGACAACTATGGAAGTTAGGTGTGAAGGGGGATGGGAGATGAATCAAAGTAGTACAATTCAGACTTCACAAAAACCTGCAGTTTAGCCATTCGAAAAAGAAGCAGCAGTATTTGTCTGCCTGGGAAGACATGATCAACAAACCACAATGCTTTGCCAGAGATGGTCTGCACTTGTAACCCATGGGATTCAGGTTACTGGCTAAAGCTCTTGCCACCCCTATAGTGCCTTTTTTAAGCAAGGTTCAAAGGATAAAACCACCACCGTAACAGATACAAGCATGCAAAATCTGAAGGTAATGCTACTCAATGCTAGAAGTCTAAACCTCAAAATGCACACTCTCGAGGCACTCCTAAAAATGGAGAACATCGCTATCTGTGCAGTGACTGAGACCTGGTTCAAGGCTCCAGAGAGCACCCCTGCAATACCAGGCTACAATTCTTACCACACTTTTCGGCCACAAAATCAAAACCGAAACACTAAAGGTTGAGGAGTGCCCATATTCACCAAGGATATTCACACCTCCAGGCTAGTTGCCCAACACAATGCATCTGAAATTCTCCAGGTGCAACTAACACTAGGGAAGACTGCAATCCAAATTGTAGCTTGCTACAGATCCCCCACCATACCCCAAGATTCTCACTACACCTTCCTAAACATACTGGAAAATATTAAGATACAATGAAACACCCCCATCATACCCCAAGATTCTCACTACACCTTCCTAAACATACTGGAAAATATTACGATACAACCAAACACCCTAATACTGGGTGATTTCAACTACCCTGCCATTAATTGGGAAAACTACTCAGGTACCAACTCCTTTTCCCAACAGTTCCTGGAATTTATAAATTCTAACGCCCTGGATCAACTAATCCATTGTCCCACCTGGGGCTCCAATATCCTAGACCTGGTCATTACCAACATGGGAGACAGATGCTCCACATCAGTGGTCACCCCCTCATTGGTCAGGTCTGACCATAAGCAAATCACCCTTAACATCCACATCCCACCCCCACCCCACCCCCAGTAAGGAAACCTCCTTAAAAAACTTCTCCAAAGCCAGCTTCATGCTACTGAAGTCAGAAGTGACAAACTTCACAACACCCACGCAGACGGGATCTGGAAGTTCGACTGCAGAATCCTACACTAAGGCACTGTACGAGCACATCCACTCGTGCATGAATCGTGCCATCCCAAACAGAACCAAGATGATCTTCTCCAAAAACAGGAAGCCAATCTGGTGGTCCCCTGCTATAAACAAACTATACAACAGAAGGAAGAAACTGTTGCAAAAAAGAGGAAAATCCCAGGATGCAAAAAACTCCCTCACCAGCCTCAGTAAGAAACTGAGATCCCTCATAAAATCCTCAAAAGCTAGTTACGAAAATAAAATTGCCAAAGATTCCAAAGACAACCACAAGGCATCTATAGTTATGTCAAGAATCTAAATGGCAATGCTTAGATCTGCTCTGAGCTACAACAGAATGGCATTAAATATACTGATCCCAAGGATATTGCCAATATCCTGGCAGATCGATTTAGTGCCAACTTCACCCCCTAAAGGGCCCATCTCAATGCCAAAAGATTGCCAAATTCCGATAATCACAGCCACACAGGTAGAAACAGCACTCTCCAAAGCTAAGAATACAGCATCCATGGGACCAGATGACATCCCAGGCTGTGTACTACATGAATTGCAAAATGAACTGGCACCCCACCTAAGTGTCCTGTTTAATCATAGCCTCATCTCAGGCTTCGTGCCCACTGAGTGGCGCACAGCTACAGTTATCCCACTCCACAAGGGAGGATCCGCCTTGGATCCTGGGAACTACTGTCCCATCAGTCTGACAAGCCTGATCTGCAAGGGCATGGAACGCATTATCATGGAACTTATAAACAAAGACATTGGCAACCTTCAAACACTGGACCCCACCCAGTTTGGGTTTGTGAAGGGCCGATCTTGTCTCCTGAATCTGATTGACTTCTTTGAATCAGTCTCCAGAGCTGTGGATGAGGGTAAGGTGGTCCACACAGCCTATCTGGACCTCGCCAAGGCCTTCAACACCATCCCCCACTCTGGAATCATAGATAAACTTACTAAGCTGGGCATAAATCCCTACGTCACTAGATGGGTTGCCAACTGGCTTACTGGCAGAACCCAGACTGTAAAAGTAGCAGACTCCGAATCCAGCTCCAGACAAGTGGAGTACCTCAGGGTTCATTCCTGGGACCACTCTTGTTTGGCATCTACTTCTCTGAAGTACAAGCCAATACTAAGGGACTCTGGCTAACAAAGTTTGCAGATGACTGCAAACTGGGAGCCATTATAGAATCCCCAAATGATGTGGATATTCTACAAAAGGGCCTTACAGAAACAGATGCCTGGTGCCACAGCCATGGGCTCAAGCTTAATGCCAAGAAATGTACAGTTATCCCCTTTGGAAAAAAACATGGACCCATTAACTACCACATAGGTGGCAGGACACTAAACATTGAAAGTGTGATGAGAGACTTAGGGACACAAGTGGACAGTGGTCTCACTTTCGATAACCACATCGCCACAACAGTCAGGAAATCCTTCTATGTGGCACACCTCATCACAAAGGGCTTTTCATCCAGAAAAAAAGAGGTCATTGTCCCACTGTACTCATCCCTCATTAGACTCATTATAGAGTATAATACCCCATTTGGTATGTACCGCACAGGACATCTGCAACAGCTGGAAAGGCCACAGAAATACCTCACTAAAAGAATCACAGGTCTAAAGCAGATGCCATATGCTGACAGTCTAAAAAAATTCCAGCTATACTCTGTGGCATGTCGTCTACTCAGAGGCGATCTCTGCTTAACATACAAGGCCATGTCAAACCCTGAGCTGTTGGACATGCTCCACTTAAAGAAATCCCAATCCCTCAGAGCCTCACGCTCCAGGGATCTAAACCTTATCATCACAATGAACAAAACATGATGGAGGGATATGCTCCTGACCCAGAGACTCCCCCCATACTCTGGAATAGACTGCCCATACATGTCAAGCAGAGAGCCTCATTGGCCCTCTTCAAAAGGAACCTTGATGATTGGATGGGAGATAGGAAATTCACCCCGGGGATCATGTCAGTCGCCCTGCTAGACAGGGGCCCAGAGAAGTAAATATTGTGGAAAGAAATTTCCAGGGAATTGTTATGGCTAGGCTTGCATAGGCCTTAGGGCCAATAGTCTAGTACCAACATATGAACCTATAAAAAGCAATTTGAAAGTCTGTTCTGTGGCAACTGCACTGTTTGTGTTTTAAGTAGTCATTGAACAGCACAAAATGTTACTTAAAACTTACTTGACTGAAAGACAGCAGTGCATGCATGCATGTAAAATCAATGCAGTGACAGGAGCTTTAGGAAGAAAGAGGCCTCCGTGGTGTAACTTTTTACAGACGAGTACTGCATTGTGCGATACCAAGCGGCAGACTAAACAATCAGAATTACTTCAAGATGCCAGACCCCACGTGGTCAGACTCAGAAATTATGTATAAACATATTTAAAAACCTGTAAATTGCCCCAGAGTGGAATTAAAATGTAAGAAACACCAAACCATTATGAAATAAACACGTTTTTTGAATCTGTGGACGCAGTTCTTCTTTAAGTCTCTCCAAGGTTCAGCTATTAGATTTTCCATTACTCAGTTCTTGGCAAACTATTAGTCCCACTGTTACTGCATGGCCTTACATCAGAAGATACCATATAGATTATGTCCTTCCAAAATTTGTACCATCCATCCAAAATGTTTCCACCTGGGCTCAGGCTCCTAGGCATACCATAAACAAAATAGTTTTACATCTACACAATTCTTGAGTACAAACACAATCATGAAGACCACCCCCTTTACTCCTTAGGCTTCTTCAGCTTCACCTATGAAACCCTTGGCTGCTTCTTATCCCATAGAAAGTAGAGAATTTTTTATTCAAAAAATAAACTTTTGCCCAGTGGAACTGGAACAGCCTCAAATATATTGTGTCAATAACAACAAAATCGACCACACATTTAAAACCTTCTAGTCCAAGTCCAGTGTTGGCAACCCCCACTTGACTATTAAATCTATGCCTTTCTCTTTCAGCTTACTATACACAAAAGTTATGTACTTACCATAATGATAGACCTGTGTTGCCTGCTTCCATCCTTCAACAAATGGATCTCTGGATCAGATTTCTGCTCCAACTTTGGCCACTCTAAACTTAGGATCCAAAGCTTGAATTCCTCCGCTTACCAATAATCCCCTCCTATCTCCCCCATTATCTCAAATCGAGTTTGCCCACAATTCCTCACAGAATGGCAAATTATTTCTAACAGGTAGAATCCTGGCTATGACCATCGACACATATTCATCTGAAGCTTAAACAGCATGTGAAAAAGACAAGAAAATAGGTCTGACCGAGAAAGGTCAGACCATCACACCAGAAAAAAAAGAAATAAATAAACATCTAATGTATGGAAGTGGAAGGAAGGTGGGAAGTTTAGGAAGGACAGAAGGAGACAACACAGATCTATCATTATGGTAAGTACATCAATTTTGTATCTGTCTCTTCCATCTGTTCCTCAATGGATGGGATGGTCTCTAGCTCAAGATTTCTAAGATGGTTTCATGGCAGGATATTCCAGAGTATGGCTGAAGCAAAAGCAGCCCAATTTCTGGACAGCAAGTCCAATTTGTAATGAGAACCGAAAGTATGACTATTTGACTATGTAGCAGCTGCACAAATATCAACAAATGTTCTTCAAAAGAAAGCAGTGGAAATGGCCACAGATCTGGATGAATGTGCTTTGAATAGTCTAGGCAAATTAAGGCTCTTCTCCTTTTACATGACAGATACAGCAAGACAGCTGTCTTGATAAAGTTATTCTGGAGACTCCTTGCCCCAATTTGACATTGAAGAAGGAAATAAACAGCTGATCAAATTTCCTAATATTTTTGGTACAATGAATATAGAAATGGCGCTGATACACAAACATATACTCCACTTTGTTGGAAAGATTACAAACAAAAAAAAGGGAAGATGGATTGGTTTAATGAAGTTTCAGTTGACACTTTTGGAATGAAAAATGGGCTTGTCCGTAAAGATACTCCTTGTGAAAGACAGTGTTTGTAGTTCAGATATCCTCAGAGCGGACATCACTGCCACTAAAAATAATGTTTTCCAAGTAAGAAACTTGATATCTGCCTTGGCTGCAGGTTCAAAGGGATGACAGAATAATGCCTGAAACAAAACGTTCATGTTCAAAGGGGAAGTGTGATCCCTGAGGAGAACTTTTAGAAGAAAAGCACCCCTTAAAACACGTTGAATAATTTAAGGGAGGCTATAGACAAGTGATTTTTGTCTTATATGAAAATCAGAAATTGTAGCTAGCTGGACCTTAAATCTAGCCAAGCCAGCTCCATTATGAAAAATGGAGGCCAGGAAATCCAAGACAGCATGAAGCGAAGCTGAAAACAGTCCAGATTCTGCTGAGAAGCCCAGGTAGAAAATCTTCTCTACTTGCTTTTGTAGATTTTTCTGACAGATGGCCTCTGAGAAGATGTAAGAATGTGTACAAATGCAGTAAAAAGTCTGGGCTGACTAGCCATCATTCGAATTGGAGAAGCCAGGTTGTTAATTTGAGGACCTGAATGTCAGGTTGAGGCATTCTGAATGGGTGAGACAGAAGATCTAGAAGCATGTCCAGCACCCACAAAGGGTGTAACAGGTGAGGCCACAGGAAGGGAAACCATACCTGATGAAGCCAGAAAGGGGCAATGAGGATGAACATGATCTTCCTTTCAGATGCTTTCTGCAGAAATTTGGGGATGAAGAAAGTATGTTAAAGGCATACAGGAGTCCAGGGGCCGAATGTGAGTCACAGCATCACTTGGTGAATCCCCTTTTTGGGGAATCAGGGAGAAGAACCTGCTTTATTTCATGTTGTGAGGGAAGGAGAAAAAATTGCAGCATGGTCAGCCCCAGTAATGGAAGATCCACTTTGCCACTAATGGACTGAGGGACCACTCATGAAAAAAAAGGACACTGACCTGCTCAACCTGCCCACCAATACACTGGATTTCCCCAGGTTGTGCATTGTTACGAAAAAGTGATCACAAGATATCACCCACTACCAAATTCTCATCGCCTTTTGACATAATGAGCAGGACCGTGTTCTCCCCTGTTTGATGGTGTACCAGATTACTGACTTGCCCATTTAGACAGAATCACTACAAGAGAAAGAATGCCCTGAAAAGCCTGCAACTGGACAACTTTCATCTCCAGAATGCTTATGTGAAGATTGGCCTTGAAGGAAGTCTATATTACTTGTCAGTCTTTCCCATGTAGTGCACCCATCCCAACTGGGAAACATCTGTGGTCACTGTGACCTGGGGAGAAGAAGGGAGAAAAGGTCAACCTTGTGATGCTTTTCGTGACTGAAGCCACCATGGTGTGCGTGATCTGCAAATGTCTGTCATGTGAATTGGGAAGCTCATGAGTTGATGTCTGATGGACCACTGTACTGAATGCATCCACTGAAGACCCTTGTGGTACCTTGCTAGGGGAAACAGAGTGATAGAGGCAGCCATAGAGCCTAGAAGCTGAAGAATCATTCTGGCAGATAACTTCTTGCATGAAAAAATGTATAATGCTTGATTTTACAAGGCTGTCAACCTGTTGCCTGGAAGTTTTGCAATCTGAGTAGTTGCGTCTAAATGCATTCCAATGACCTTTATTGCCTGGACTGAAAGAAGCTTGGATTTTTCTTGATTCACAGTAATGCCTAGATAAGATCACAGAAAGAGCAAGGAGTCCTGGGCACGGAGGATAAGATTGTTAGAAAGGGCAGAAATAAGCCAGTTCCATAAGTAGGGGAACACTTGGAATCCTTGCAGTCAGAGATAAGCTGTGACAACTACCATGCACTCGGAGAACATCTAGGGAACTGTGACGAGACCAAAGGGCAGGGTCCTGAACTGAAAATGAAAGTCTCCCAGCCAGAAGTGGAGAAACCTTCTGGATTGCCTGTCCATCATAATATGGTAGTACTCATTCTGAAGGTCTATCGAGCACATCCAGTCATTCTTCCTTAACAAGGGGAGGATGGACTATCAGAAACTTCATCTGTTTGACATACTGAGATGACTGAGGCCCAAAAGGAACCAAAAGGCCCTTTTTCTTTTTTTTTTTTTGCACCAAAAAGAAACTTGAGAAAGTTCTGGAGCCATGCTGGTCTGGTGGGAACTCCAGGATGACTTGCTTGTCCAGGAGTTTTTTTATTTCTATGGAAGCTGCTCTTCTTTGAAACAGTGGAGCATCTGTGAGTTTCCTTGATGATGGAGGTGGGCAAAAGAAAGAAACTGACTAGCCTCTGCAGATGATCTTCTGCACCCATGTGCCTTTGGTGATGGATGCGCAGGTGTTGGGGTGCAGAGATAAGAACCCCAACTGCCTCCAGAAAACAGTAATTAAGCAAACATTCAACAGCAGTTATAAGGCTTCTTGGAGAATGGGCCCTGGAAGCCTTGTGTGACAATGCCAACCCAGCTACCTGGAATTCTGTAAATAATTCGATGTCATTTGTGGATATTGGTATGATTTATACAGAACTGTATGTTATGTACTGAGCTTCAAGAATGTAACCACAGCACACCCTGCCTGCAAAACACACGAATATTTGAGGTTAAGTTACTTAATAGCTGGGCCATAAACAAAAGATGTTATCTCTCAGTTTTAGTTCAATAGCAGACAATGTCTAGAGCTAGAAGTTGTTTCTATTGCCTTGGAGAAAAGTAATTACTGGGTTTAAAATGTAAAGTGTTTTATTGCTTTATGACTTCCTAGCAGCTACACAGTTCTGAGCAAACATCTGAGAGATATGTATTTTTAACACAGAGATGTTAAAACTTTAAGTTTCTGTTTAGCCTGGGAACTGAAGTCAGGTGACAAAGTGATGTCATCCAGGCTACCCAGCAGTCAAATGTGATATTAATTTAAGAACCCTGTCAGACAGAGACTGTGCAATATGTATTTTGTCTTGGACCTAGCAAGAACATCCACTCATCATAACCATCTGCACTGTCTGTAAGTAAGATTCAGGACATAGAATTTCTCTTAGATATAGATAGGAATATACTAAAGATTAGTTTAGATGTTTTGGTATTTATTTGAGACTTTCCTGCAATGTTGTTTTAAAATATTTCCTGTGATTTTGAACTCTGAAGCCACTGTGCTGAGTTATTGAGTACTATCTTGTTCTTTTATTAATTATTAAATACATTTAAACCTATCTTTGTGAAACATATTTAAGCTCTTAGAGTACTTGCATATGTATTTGGCGACACCATACAGGCCACTCCTAAACAGCCTGGTGCTTGGTCAAAACTACCATTTGGATAATAGTAATATTACACAGAAGGATTGGACACCCTTTGAAAGGGCCTTAGAAGAGCTGATGAAGAGGGGTTGGTGGCAGTGATAACTACCTTATAGTCTGGGCAGAAGTTGGCACAGATAGTAAACCAGTGTCAGCCTTTCCCAGGTATGTGTGTCAGCTACTTAGGCAGGGACACGAAGCACTGGTTGGACAGAGAGGATTCTGCAAGTTTTGGCTTGACCACTCAACTGAGATCTCAACCCTGTAGCTGTGCCAGTGGGGAGTCTTATTGGGGATCTGGAGAAAGAGGGAGAAACCATCCCCAGACTGACTGTGGTCTATGTGTGCTCTTAAGGGAAACTGCACTTTACTTCATTCTCCAAATGTGTATGACCCCTAGCTGTTGCCAATGGTGAGGACTGAGGCTCCTTGATTATTGAGCCAGAGCAGGGGTGTCACACCTTGTTTAGTTGACCTCCTCTGCCATGGGGGTGACTTCCACAGTTAGAGCTCCCCTTCTGCTGTGGAAGGGTCTATCTCCAGAAATGTCTGAGAAAATCCTTGGGATTCTGGAACTACGGTTTCTTGACACCTTTCTGGTTCCTGGAGAAGGACCTTTGGGGCTTAGAAAACTGTATTCCCAACAGCAGATAGGATTTTCCTGTCTTTTTCACTACTCAAAATTACATCATCAGAGAGTTAAAACATCAAAAGGGGCATTTGGATGCAAAGTCACACAAGTGCATCCAAGTATGTCTCCTTAAGGTAATGCCTGCACCTTTGGTTCTTGAGGTGCTTTCTGTAGCACAAGAAATCAAGCGCATCAAGGTGATGGAAAGGGACTGAAGGGTGGACAGCTGTGAGTCTACCATTTTCTTGGCCTCAGCAGAAATGGATCCTAAAAGAGATCTGGAAAGCTCTTTTGCCAGATCTCTCTGAAATCTTGTCATGTGTGCCAGACAGTTCAGTCCCCTCGAAGTGAATGCTGCTGAAGTGTAAACTCACTTCCAAACCTGTTCAAAGCCCTAGACACCCTTTTAGGGGGATGGACAAAGGAACTCTCTTCTGCTAGCTCCTTTTTTGTGGCCACAGCCACTATCATAGAGTTAACTGCTGGGCCTTTGCTCAAGTAAGGACTATCCTTAGGGGATATAAGAAATTTGTCTGGTTTGCATGGTATTGGTTCAGCCATATCCAGTTCCTTCCATGCCTGCTTTGAGAAAAGAAAGACTATTTCATCCACAGGAGGGACCAACCAAGGCATAGCTGGATCAGACCCAAAGACCTTGAGGAACAAAGACTCCTTTTGGAAAGGGGCTTTGTAGGACCAACTACCTTTCTGCCTCAAATGTTCTAAGATCTCCCCAAATAAGACAACCTCAAGGGACGACCTGGGGACCACTCCCTTTCATCAGAATTGGCGTCCTCAGTAACAAACTCCTGTGAAAGGCCACATGCCTCCTCTTGCATGTATGTTTCCAAGATGCCTCTGTGGTGGCATGTCCCAGTGAGGACTCAGAAGAGGGAGGACAGCCCTGGAAATGGGATGCCTCAAGGATTTACAAAACACACCATCTCAATGGGATAGGAAGGTCATGATCAAGACCCAAGGGCTTCTGGTGCAGGATGGGAGGAGACAAGCACATGAGGGAAGCCTGCTCAGCAGGATGGGTGAGTGCTCTCTCTACAGCCACAAAAGCCAAAGCAGAGAGGGAACCTAAAGCCACCTTAGGAAGAGGCAAGGCATCCAAGCCCAGGTTGGTCTCAAAACCATGGTCAGCCAGGCTCCAAAGCTGAAGCTGAGCTATGTAGCACCAAACCCCAAAGGAAAGGGACAGCTCCAAAACCCTCAGAGTCAATCTCCCATCCCCAACGCTAGCACCAGTGTTTCGTCTCAGAGATCTTTCTGGATCCAAGGTGCTTGGAACTGGATAGAGATGTTAGTGGAGTAGAAGACAACCAGGTCTTCAGATCTGATGAGGGCAACCCTTGGATGCAACTCGATACACGAGTCCCAAATCTGGAAGTTGGATTGGGGTAGAAGTCACTATTTTAAAAGGGGAAGTATCGAAACTCACAGGTCCAACAGGGTCAACAACTGGGAGAACCCCCAGATGAATATGGTTCCTGAGGAACATCCTCACCATCCTATCCATGTCTGCTTCTCTGAGGCTTCTGGTAGACTGGACCAACTTGATGGATGAAGAAGAGGAAAGAGGCCTGGAGGAGTGATGCATTATCCTTTCTTGTAGGAAAGGAGAGCAAAGTCTCAGGGATACTGGCTCTGGTGAGAATCTTGGCTATGTATGAGAAGTAAAGGATTCATTGACTCAAATTCAAAGAGATGTTGAATCAAGTGACCTATGAAGTCTTAGAAGCCAGTGTCAACAACGCAACAAAAGATGCAGAGTGATCAGGAGAGTGCTTTGCAGCCTTCTTGGTTTTTCTCTGGACTTTTCACTGCTCTTTTGCCCATTATGTCTGTCCAAAGACACTTTTGTAGATGGGGAAGCTCTAGATGTAGAGGAGAAAGGCGGAGGTAGGAATGAGTCGATGGGGAAGCTCTATAGGTTGCAGAGGAGGAAGGTGGAGGTAGGAATGAGTCTCCTGCAGAGGTTGAGAGAAGTCCCTTCAAGGCTAATGTATTATGGCTCTTTAACGGCCCTCTGTCCAAAGGCAGTGCAGATGGAGCAATCCTCATCAAAATTTCCACACCCAGACAACAGATGCATTTAGCATGTACATCTGAATATGGTATTTTGTGGCCACTGGGCACACATTTCTTGAAGCTGGAGAGTTCTCAGCCATGCTGTGGAGAAAAGAAAAGAAAGCACAACAAGAGCTCCCAGAAGAAAAAACTAAACACTACTATGATTTAGCTAAGAAAAGAGCTAACAAATTTAGCTTCCAACCTGACGTGTGTGTGAATATATATATATATATATATTTATATATATATATATATATATATATATATATATATATATATATATATATATATATATATATATATATATATATATATATATATATATATATATATATATATATATATATATATATATATATATATATATATATATATATATATATATATATATATATATATACATATACATATATACACACACACACACACACACACACACACACACACACACACACACATATATATGTAAATATAGATTAGGGAGAGTTAAAAATCCTAGAGAAAGAGAGGTAGAAGAGGAGGAAACAGCAAAAAGTACAGTTGTGTACACTTACCATAAATGTAGATGTTCAAGTGTATTTACTGTTGCAGTCCTAACATATGGGGTTATCCGGCTCCTGGTTGCCCTCAGTCGGCCTGAATACCAGAGTCCTCGGTATATGACGTCGGCTGTAAAACTGATGTCAGAACATCAGGTATAAAGGAAGGCAGCCAACGTCATTTCCTCAGTTTTTCTTGCCTTCACTGTCAGGAGCCCCCAAAAGAAAGCTAACCCAGGAAGGAATCACCCTAGAAACATGCCATCCAAAAATTAAAAATAAGTAGTCTGTGGCTTGGGAATGGAGGGTGGGAAACCAGGACTGCAACAGTGAATACACTCGAACATCTACATTTATGGTAAGTGTACACAACTGCACTATATTCTTCGTGTTTCACTGTTGCAATCCTCACATTTTGGGTTGATTCCCAAAGCGCAGGAAAAAGACAAAGGGGGGAGGATGAATCACAGACTAAGGGTTGGTAAGAAGGCCCTGCAAAACTGCAGAGGCAAAACCAGCCCTGGATTTAGAAAACAAAGTTAGATTGCAATGCTTTGTGAATGTATGGACAGAAGACCAAGTAGCTGCTTCTAGAATGTCCTTAGTAGGCACACCTCTCAGAAAAGCTGCAGAGGTATAGGTTGCTCTACTAGAATGGGTCCTAATACCCAGAGGGGGAACCTTCCCATTCTGCAGGTAACAAAAGTGAATACAATCAGCAATCCATTTGGAGATGGTTTGTTTCAAAATAGCTTTACCCTGAGCCCCAGGAGCAAAACTAACCAACAACTGTTCAGATTTTCGAAAGGATTTAGTCCTGTTTAAGTAAAATCTCAGCTGTCTGTGCACATCCTTTCCCCTTTATTCTGGGGATTACTGAAAAAGGTAGGCAGGTGAATAGACTGGTTAAGGGTCAGACTGGAAACCACCTTGGGCATAAAGGAGGGATTAGTTCTCAGAGAAACCCGATCCGAATGAAAAATAATGAAAGGTTCTACTGCCATTAAGGCTTGCAGCTCCAAAACCCTTTTGGCTGATGTAATAGCCAAAAGAAAAGCCGTCTTCCAGGAGAGAAACTTCAAATCTACAGAGGCAGCTGGTTCAAAGGGAGGTAGAGTAAGCTTTTTCAGGACAAAATTTAGATCCCAAGCAGGAGTAGGAGCTCTTCTTGTTATCTCCCCTCAGGAACTGCTTCATCAAGTGGTGAGAAAAAATGGGTTGCACAAAAGAACAATGAGCAGAAATTGCTGAAGCATGCATTTTGATTGAAGAAAAGGAAAGTCCACCATTAAGCAAGCCTGCTAGGTAATCAAGGTTGAGGGAAAGAGAAGGATGAGAAGAGTCCTCTCCTTTAGCCTGCATCCAAGAGCAAAATTTCTTCAATTTATCTGCATAGAATTTTCTGGTGCTAAGCCTCCTGGCCTCATGAACTTCAACCACTTGTTGGGAAAGATTTAAAGAATTAGCCAGGCAGTTAAATGCAGAGTTTGAAGATGAGGATGAAGAAACTTTTACCCTTTCCTGAACCAAAGGATCTGGTACCGGGGAAGATGCATAGGCTGAGCCTAGGAAAGGCTGCGAAGGAGGGGATACCAATGCTGTCTGGGCCAATCTGGTGCTATAAGAATAGCCTTGAGTTTTTCATCCCTTATCTTTATCAGCACTCCGGGCACAAGAGGCAGAGGAGGGAATGCATAAATTTAGAGTTGTGTCCATGAGAAAGACAGCGCATCCACTCTCCAGCTTTGTTGTGAAACTCCCTGGTGCAGAAGGTTGGAAGGATATGATTGGTGTGAGAGGAGAAAAGATCCACTTGTGGAGTGCCCCAATACTGAGTGATGCGATGGAAAATGACTTTGCTCAGTTGCCACTTGTGAGGATCCAGAACATGTCTGCTCAAATGATCCGCCAAGGAGTTTAGCCTCCCTGGAAGATACTGGGCTATTAGATGTATGTCCATGGAAGCTGCTAATGACCATAGTCTCATGCTTTGTCTGCACAAGGGATAAGAGTGAGTCCCCCTCTGCTTGTTGATGTACCACATGACTGTGGTATTGTCTTGTCCTGATCAGCAGAGTCCCAGGGTACAGTAGGTCCTTGAAAGCCAGCAAGGCCTGCTGCACTGCCATCAATTCTGTTAAGTTTATGTGCAGATGAATCTGCTGGGTGCTCCAAGTCCCCTGTATGCCCCTGTCTTCCAGATGTGCCCCCCGTGCATAATCTGAGGCATCTGTGGTTAAAGTCTGGCTGGCACATGGTGGGCAGAAAGGCAGACCCTTGTTCTGAGTACAGGCTGCCCCCCACCAGAGGAACTCCATTTGTAGACAGGGAATTAAGGGAAGAATCAAGTCTAAGTCCTGTGTGTGCTGACACTAAAGATTCTTGAGGTACCATTGAAGCTTTCACATATGCAGCCTTGCATATGGGATCATCAAAATACATGAAGCCTTGAACCTCAGTGGGGTAGACTCAGATTCATAGATTAGTACTAGGCTAACTGCCCTTGCAAGCCATTTTAAGCCTAGATAATTATCCATTGTGAGACTCAAACCCTGCACCTTGTGTTTGTAAGGCAAACACCTTAACCATTAGATCACCCCCAGATGCTTGCAGGAATTGCCTTGAAGAGACCTGGGTCATGTTTGCCAAGTTCTTTAAGTAAGCCGAAAGATCTTCTTGCTTCTCTTGAGGGAGGAATACCATCTGGGTGGCTGTATTCAGACTCGCTCCCAGGAAAACAATCTCCCTTGCAGGAACCAACTTTGACTTCTTTTCGTTGAGAGTGTAACCCAAAGCGGTGAGAATGTTCTTCACGAAGTCCAAATCATTTTCTAGTTGTTCTGGGGAGTTTGCTTGAATGAGACAGTCGTCCAGATAAGGATAAATTTGGATGTTTCTCTGCCTGCAAAAAGCAATGGCTAGAGTCAGGCACTTCATAAAAACTCTGGGATAAGCCAAAGGGCAGTGTAGAGAATTGAAAGTGTTGCTTCCCAGCCCTGAAGCGAAGGAACTGCCTACAACTTTCCCTTATTGGGATGTGCAGATAAGCTTCCTTGAGATCCAAAGTTACCAGCCATGAATCCTTGCCCAGCATGAGTAGTAAATGTTGAAGAGTGAGCATCTTGAACTTGGGAATCACCAGAAAAGTGTTTAGAATAGACAGATCAAGAATAGGGCGCCAGGTGCCCCCTTCTTTAGGTACCAGAAAAAGTCTTGAATAAAAACCTAGGCCTGCATGCTTTGCAGGAACTGGTTCTATAGCCCCCATGGTCAGTAGAGAAGAAATGTGATTTTCTACCTCTGCCCTGAGAGTTCTGGGTATGCCTGGGTACCCTTTCAGAACAGGGAAAGTGTGAAAAGAAAACTTGTAACCTTGGTTTACAATACTGAGCACCCATTTGTCATTCTTGATGGCAGACCATACCTCTGTGAATCTGGCTAACTTTCTCCCCAAAGGAAACCCAGGGCCCGCAGAAACAGGAACAAGAAGGCCAGAATAATTGCTTTGGAAAGCTGGCTTAGAACTCCCCGAGTTAGCCAAAAAAGAATGCCATTGTTTAGCCCTTTGAGGAGCAGAAGCCTGTCCTCTGGAAGATCTCTAACCCCTAGGCCTAGAGCAACCTTGCTTGCCAGGATCAGAAAAAGACCAATTCTTGGAAGGGTAATGCCTACTGAATCGAGGAGGCTGAACCTGAAGGAAATCTTTTACAGCTTGCACAGAATTCGCCTTATCCTCCAACTTCTTCAGTACCTCCTCAGCCTTATTGCCAAAAAGATTGTCTTTGTGCAAAGGAACATCCAGCAATTTAGATTTAACAGGTTCAGAAAGAGGCTGCTGCCTGAGCCAAGCAAGCCTTCTAATAACTGAACCAGTGGCTGCTGCTCTGCAGGAAGCCTCCAAAGTGTCAAAACCACAATGTAATGAATGCTTATTAACTAGAGTGGCAGAATTCAGTAAGTCGTGTAAATCTTTGTTCTCCGACATGGAAGGAATATCCCCAAGTTTAGCCTTAATAGCCTCCAAAGTATGCTGCTGATACTTAAGCATGTGAAAAAGGCAATTTACAGATCTAATGGCAAAGGGTGCAGAGGTATAGACTTTTTTACCCCACCTGTCCAAGGCCCTAGACTCATCAGAAGGAACAGGGTTTTTAGCAATAGTAGCCTTAACACCCTTGGGGCCTTGAGAAATAATCTCAGGATCAGCAGTAGGGTTTTTAAACAGGAATTGATGAGAATCAGGAATCCTATAATACCTATCAGGTTTTCAGGGGGCAGGAGGGACACAATTATGAGTTAAAGAATTTTCCATGAAGACATCATCCACAACTTCCAAAACTGGAGGTATAGCCAGAGGCTTATGCTGTGGCAAATCCAAAAATTCCCTGATTCTCCTCTTAGACTGAGGAAAATCCTGACATTCCCATTTAAAGTGCTCCCTAAGAGTATGCAAAGTATCCCCAAAGGAAAAATCTTCTGGAGGGCAGGCAGAAGGGATAGAGTCGTCAGCATCAGAATCCTCAAAGCCAGAAAAAAGTTGAGAATTTCCTTCTTCACCAGCAGAAATACTGGAAACCTCAGAATCTGAGACGGACAAGACATCAAGAGACAATTCCCTAGCCTCTTGGAAGGAGGAGGATGAGAGCTCCTAATCAGGGAAAGTAGATCACCAGCCATCTTAACCGACTGGGACTGAGGCGCAGGAGGGGAGGGGAGGCAGATGCCTGCTTGTGAGTAGGTTTGCAGCTGGAAGGTTTGCTAGCAATCCGGAGGGACTTGGGAGGCCTAGCAACTGCAGAAGTATGGCATAAGGTAGTCGGTCTGGGTCTGGTCTCATGTCGAAGAGAAAAGGCGTCAGAAGCCGGTGCCTGCATAGCGGCTCTGGACCCATCTGAGGCGGTGACAGGTGGAGGGTCTGAAGACGAAATAGCAGACTATGGCATGGAGAACTCTGTAAAAGTCTCAGCAGAGGTGTGTGGCTGAAAATCTGTGGACTGCAGGGGCTGCTAAAGTGGCTCACTGACTACTGCTGGGCTGACTACCAATTTCACCGGTGCGTCGTCAGCAGATTTAACCCTAGGCCTGTCGTGGTCCTTGTCTTTGCATTTCCTAGGTACATCCCAAGTCGGGCGACCAGAAGATGCCATACTGATGAATTTAGGCCAGAATCCGAAATGTTTATACAAAATCTTAGCCCTATGGTGTATGGTACACGAGTTAAAGGAAGCACATGATCGCAATTAGGGACGTTGTGCTCAAGGCCCAAACAAGTTATACAATAGGAATGAAAATCATGGTGAGAATCTGTTTTCCACAGGCAAGACAGTTATTAAATTTATCTGACATTCGTTAAAGCAAGAAAAGAGGATCCCCAACGGGGTACTTATCTGAAGGTGTCTTCAACTTGGTAGTCGGAAAGCAAAAAGAAGGTAAACGGCTGACTGGGACTAGTGCGAATTGCATCTGCTTTGGGCTCCATGGCAAGAAAGACTGAGGAAATGGCATCGGCTGCCTCCCTTTATACCCGACGTTCTGGCATCAGTTTTACAGCCGACGGCAGCCAATGTCATATATGTGGACTCTGGTATTCAGGCCGGCTGAGGGCTACTAGGAGCCGGATAACCCCATACGTTAGGACTGCAACAGTGAAACACGAAGAACATCTAGAAAAAATACCACAGGAAAAAAAGTTATGTACTTACCATAATGTTCCATCCGTGTTATCCATTTTTATTCTTTCTGAACTATTGGGTTTATATCAGACTCGGCTGTTACTAAAGCTCATGGTCACCAAAATCTCTCAAGCTCCTCTCCTACCTATAATGCACCAACCCATAACACACCTCAGACCTTGTTTGCGGTCTTACATAAAGCAGAGAGAGTCACTTCAACTTTCTTGACAGAAAGGTCATATCTGGAGCTCAATATTAAGGACAGTGGTGTCCCTATAGTGTCTCATTCTACCAGAAGTCAATAATGGCAAAGAATGTGAGTTGGTGGGTGGAAAAGTTAAGGAAGAATAAAAATGGACAACACAAACGGAATGTTAATGTAAGTACACAACTTTTTTAACTGATGTTGTCGATTTTCATTCTATTCTCAACTGTTGGGACAGAGTCCCCAGCTACCTAAAATCCTGTGTGGATTCTACGAAAGGATATTCCTGAGCTCAGCTGAGCCAAAAACTGCTCTTCTCCTCCCATCGAGACCAGATCCAATTTGTAATAAGTAATAAAGGTATGAGGACTGGGTCAAGTTGTGGCCACATAAATGTCCATGCAAGCTTTAGAGAGAAATACTGAATAAGTAGCTATGGACCTAGTTGAATGGGCTGTTAGAGGTCTTGGTATGTATAGGCTCGACTTGCTGTAAATAAATGATATGCAATCCATCAGCCATCTGGCTAACGTCACCTTTGCAATTGATTTGACCAGTTTAGAATCTGCAAAGGATACAAATAATTGGTCTTTCAAAATTCTTTTGTTCTATGCAAGTAAAAATGTAATGGTCTGTCTGTGAACATCCAATAAATACAGCATATATTCACCCTTGTTTGCAAATTTAGGAAAAAAAATAAGTTAATTGATTGATAGTGGATTTTGACACCACCTTGGGAAGAAAGATGCACTGGTACACAAACTGATTCTATCCTTGTGAAAGATTAAGTAGGGAAGTTTAAATGACTATGCTTGAAGGTCTGAAATTCTTCTAGCAGAGGTAATAGCCAATAGAAAGACAGTTTTCCACATCAGATACTGAAGATTGTATTTTAGGGGGAAATGAGTCAAGGCCTTCAGTACCAAGAGGGTCTTTATATGGGGGTATCAGAAGGAGTGTGCCTCTCAAAAATGCTTTACAAAGTTTAAACAAGGCCAGAGAAGAATTTTCAAATCTAACATGAAAATTAGAGATTGCTGCTAACTGAACTTTAATGGTTAATGTACTAGCTCCTTCATTAAAACTTGATGCCAAAAAATCAACACGCTGTACAGAACCTAATAAGGTCAATACATTTTCGTTGTGCTCAGGAAACATACCTTTTCCATTTACTTCTATAAAGTTTTCTCATAAAAGTTTTATGGGAAGATAAAAAATATGTGATGGACAGGGGAGCTCAGGTAAGACAGAAACTTCCCGTGGAGTAGAAGGGCAAAAACTTGCTTGATCTTGATTTTCAATATGAATAGACTGTGAAAGCGGGACCTCATGATCCTTCTGGCTTTTTAGGTTTTAAGCAAGAGGGGTCAGAAAAGTTACCACATGGTTAACTGGGCTTGTGGAGGCCAAGCATTCATAGCGACATTGCCTTTTGATCCTTCGATGTCGGCTCTTCCTATCATTGTGATGCAGAACTCACCAAGAGTTGGACTGTTCACCCACTAATAGGAACATGAGCTGAGATTAGACTGTCGTGAGACAGGTTAGTTTTACCCAACTGATGATTTCTTGTTGTGACAGTAATCCTGTTCAGTATGAGAGGAACTGGCTGTTAACAGAATTGGAGAAAACACCGCCGTTAGCTTGAGGTTTGCTGTGTCTGGGTCAATCATGCCTGTTGGGTGAGACAGAATGTCTGGAATTGGATCCAGTATCTAAGGTGGGTAAATTAGATGAGGCCAAAGAAAGAGGAACAAGATTCATCAAGGCCAATAAGGAGCAATGAAGATGACTTTGCTGTTCTACTGAGCAGCTTTCTGTAAGAATTTGGGAATTAGGGGAGTGGAATGGTAGGCATAAAGGAGACTGGGGGCCAATCATACAGTAGAACATCCCTCAGTGATTCCCATGGTGGGGGGGATCAGGGCAAAGAAGCTACTGCACTTGCTGTTTAGGGGAGATGCAAAAAGATTGCAGCAAGAGTGGCCTAATTGCTGGAAAATCATGTCTGTCACTTTCTTGTTGAAAGACCACTCATGAGGTAGAAGAATAGACCTGCTAAATTTGTCTGCTATTACATTGGACTTCCCTGGAATTTGTGTTATCAGAAAGCAGTTGGATAGGATTGCACACTGAGTGTTTCTTGACACAAGGAGTTGGATTTGGTTCCTCGTTGCTTGCTGATGTACCAAAAAACTGACACATTGTATGTTTGAATCGCAAATGTCCCTAAAGGGAGAGCATCTTGGAAGGTCTGCAATGCTAAAAGCACTGCTCTCATCTCTATAATATTGACATGCAAATTGGCCTCTTGCAGGGACCATGTGCCTTGGACTGTTTTCTATAGGAAGTTCCAGTCCCCCACACAATCTGGGAAGCGTCTGTGGTCACTATGGTTTTAGGTTGAGGGAGAATGAAAGGATGACCATGTAGAACCTGATCTGATGAAATCCACCACCAAAGGTGTGTGTTGCATGCCTGAGTGATTGTTATACGTGTTGACATGCACTGGAAAAGAACTGACCACTGTGTTGCTAGCATCCACTGGAGAATTTGCATATGAAACCCTGTTAGAGGGACTAAGATAATAGAAGCTCACATGGACCCCAGGATTTGAAGAATTAAGCTGGCTGAAATTTTGGTATTGTGAATTATTTTTCTCACTGGAAACTGATAGTCTGTAATCTTGACAGAAAAATAGAAGCTGTCACTGACATTGTGTTGAAGATGGCTCTTTTGAATTCTCGAGTCACACAGTCATAGATTAGTACTAGGCTAGCTCCCTTTGTGGGCCATTTTAAGCCTGACTAATTGCTCCATGTGAGTATCAAACCCTGCACCTTGTGGCTGTAAGGGAAACACCTTAAGCATTATGCCAATCTCCCACTAAGGTTTGAGTTTATAACTGAGATTTCTTGTAATTTATGGTTATCCCCAGATGAGAACAAGTCTGGTTTACCTGATATCTTGCTAGTAATAGCAGATGCTTGGTCAAGGCAGTAATAAGCCAGTTGTCTAGATAAAGAAATACTCAGAACCCTGCAGCCTCAAGTGAGCCGCTACTAGTGTCATGCATTTGGTGAACATCCTGGGGGCTATGGTGACGCCAGACAGCAGTACTCCAAACTGATAGCGACTGGCTCCCAGCCAAAACTATAAATACCTTCTGGATTGTCTGTTCATTTTTATGGGATAGTATGTATCCTGAAGGTCTATTGAGAACATCCAATTGTCCTTGCCAGGAAAGGGTAGAATGGACTGAACACTGACCACCCAAAACTTTGTATACCAAACTGATTTGTTCAATTTACTGAGATCTAGAATTGGTGTCCAGGCCCCTGTTTTCTTTGGCACTAGAAAAAATCTTAAGTTATGGATCCTATTTGGTCTGATGGGACCTATTAGATGACTTTTTTTCTAGCAGCTTTTGTATTTCTATTGGTGCTTCTTTCCTCTGACTGGGTGGAACATCGGGAATCTTGCATACAGTTGGAGGTGAGAGGGAAAAGGTAATTATATAGCCTCTGGAAATAATTCTCTGCACCCAAGTATCTCTTGTTAAATCTAGCCAGGCTCTCTGGTGCAGATAAAGTTGACCCCTAATTGCCTCCAGAGGGGGACAATCTGGCCTCCTTTCAGGAATGCTGATAGGGACTGTCAGAGAAAGAATCTCTGCAGCCTCAGTTTTGCTGCTCACCTCTGCCATGTGGATGGCATCATCCATTAGAGTTCCTCCCTCTGCTCCTAGGGGAACTGCCTCCATGTGTGTCCTGGAAAGGACTCTGGGACATTCTGAACCACATCTTCTAATCACCTTGTTGATTCATACTAAAGGATCTTTAAGGGGTCAAAAACATACACCCATTGCAAAGAGGGTCCTTCCATCCTTCTCTCACCTGGACAGTGTGTTCTTCTTTCACTTTTGGGCCAAACAATGAACTGCTGTCAAAGGGAGCATTGATGAGTGACTACTTGAAAGGCTCTGCAAAAATCACATAAGCGCATCCAGGTATGCCTCCTAATGGATATCCCTGTATCCGCTGCCCTTGAGGCACCTTCAGCTGCATGTGAGATAAGCCGCATGGAGGAATTTGAAATGGACTGGAGGGTAGACAACTGGGAGGCCACAGAAGATTGAGCCTCAGCAGTAATGGTCCCTGAAAGGGATTTTGAAAGTTCTTTGATCAAATCCCTTTGTAGTCTAGCAAAATGTGCCAAATTGTCTACCTAAGAAGCTCAGTTGTGAGTGTTCTGCCATTTTACACTGAGCTAATAGAAGGAAGGACACTCAGCAAACTCGGAGCTATAATATATAACATTAAGTATCCTGTTTTTTGTTTATTTTGTTCTTTATTTCTTTGTTATTTATAGCACTTTGTGTACTGTGTATTTTTCTAGCTAGTTTCACTGTGTGTGAGGTATTAACTGGAAATTGTCCACTTTTATTAAGCATCTGTTGGGTTGTTTGTTTCTGATAACTTGTTGCAGTTAAACTCTTTTTTCTAGAGGCTCCTTTAGCTGTTTAAAACTTTCATTTAAAGGCTCACTGCTGCTTTTCAGCTGTGAGAAACATTTCTGCAGTTTGTTTCCCACCGTCCCTCCCTGTTGGTATAGTGTTTTTATAGTTAGTGGCTTTGCAGTTGCCCGCCCCTAGTCTAAATTTGATCTGGGACCCTCCTCCCAGTCTAGTGTCATTATCTCATTCTACCCAGTTCAGGGAGAACATTTGAGAAGGCCAATCAGCTTAGTTTCTGCTACTCCTTTCTCTCTTTCCACTAAAAAAAAAAATTTTCTAAGCTTGTTTCCTGCCTTTCCTGTGGGTAGTCTAGCCTGGATATAGATTTGCTGTGTCCAGGACTATTTGTAGGCTTCTAGGACCCAAGCCTTTCTGTGTTGAAAGGAAGCCTTCTAGCTTAATTTTGTTTCTTAAAACTGGACAGTTTTTTGTTTCAGCACTTGTTCAGAACTTATTGTAAGCACTAAATAAGCTACAAATTACTACAGCACTCAACTTTCCTCACTGTCTAGAGGAAAACAGTTTCTAGTACTTAACCAATAAGCACGTATCCAGGCATGTCTAAGGGTCAGCCCCCTGTGTTTTCTCCTGTCTACCTGATGAATCTGGGCATCTTGGAGCAATGCAATAATTGCCTCATGTACACAGACAACCCTCTCCTCCTACCACCCAACACTACAACCTGTGAGAGATGCACTTATATAGCCAAACTGGAAGCAAAGCTCTCTTCACCCGAGACTGGACTAGACAGTCAAGAGGAGATGGTAAACACTTGCACCACACCACACTCAGCACATAGACCCTCGAAACCTACACCACCAAAACACACACATAGAAACACAAAACACACACCTACATTCGCGGAGGCTCTCAGTAAAAGCCTGCCCAAGCAACAAGGACCTCCAAAGCAGAAACACAAGCAACCTCCACCCCCCCAACACAACCCAAATGACACACAGCCCACAAACTCAGTGTGCCACTCAACCACAGCCCATAAGGCATAACAACGTACAAAACACTCTAGTCATAGGTGACTCTATAGTCAGGCACACTGATGTTCCACTCATCAGGCTAAACAAGGAGAAAGTTACTGTCAGCTGCCTGTCGGGTGCCAGGATCCGCCACATAACACATGCACTCAGGTCACTCCACAACAAGTACAAATATGACTATGTCATTGTCCATGTTGGTGTGAATGACCTGAGACGTACCTCCTTGGACTACATGAAAAGGGACATGGAGAAGCTGTCTGATCTTGTAGCCCAGGCAAGTATGACCCTAGCCCTGAGTAGCATCCTGCCATCACACAGAATGATACCACAGTACAAGGACAAAATGATTGACTTCAACAATTGGGTAAGCTTCTGGTGTCATTCTAAGGGGATCCAGTATCTGTCTGCCTGGGATGACATGATCGACAAGCCACGATGCTTTGCCAGAGATAGCCTGCACCTGTCGACCCTGGGATTCCGGATACTGGCTAAGGCTCTAGCCACCCCTATAGTGCCTTTTTTAGTCAAGGTTCAAATGACAAATTCACCACACTAACAGGTACAGGCAAGAAGAATCTAAGGGTACTGCTACTCAATGCTAGAAGTCTAAACCTCAAAATGCACTCTCTTGAAGCACTCCTTAAAATGGAGAACATCGACATCCGTGCAGTGACAGAGACCTGGTTCAAGGCTCCAGAGAGTACCCCTGCATTACCAGGCTATAATTCATACCACACCTTTCGGCCACCTAACCTGGACCGAAACACTAAAGGCGGAGGCGTGTCCATATTCATTAAGGATATCCACACCTCCAGGCTAGTTGCTCAGCATAATGCATCCGAGATTATCCAAGTGCAACTAACTCTGGGCAAGACCGCAATCCAAATTGTAGCTTGCTACAGATCCCCTACCATGCCCCAGGATTCCCACTCCTCATTTCTTAATACACTGGAAAATATTAGGGTACAACCTAACACCCTAATAATGGACGATTTCAACTACCCTACCATTAACTGGGAAAACTACTCGTGTACCAACTCTTGTGCTCAACGTTTTCTGGAATTCATAAATTCCAATGCCATGGATCAACTTATCCACACCCCCACCAGGGGCAGCAATATCCTAGACCTGGTTATTACCAACATGGGCAACCGGTGCTCCACACCAGAGGTCAATTCCTCGTTGGTCAGATCTGACCATAAGCTAATCACCCTAGACATCCACATCCCTCCCACACCCCCCATTAGGGAAACCACAGTAAAAAATTTCTCCAAAGCCAACTTCACGCTTCTTAAGACAGAAGAGGCAAACTTCACGACACCCATGCTGATGGACAATAGAGGTATGACTGCTGAATCCTACACAAATGCACTTTATAAGCACTTACATGAGTGCATGGATCATGCAATCCCTAACAGAACCAAGATGCTATCCTCCAAAAAAAGGAAGCCAATCTGGTGGTCCCCTGCCATAAACAAACTCTACAACAGAAGAAAGAAACTGTTGCAAAAAAGAGTAAAATCCCATGATTGGAGAAACTCCCTGGTCAGCTTCAGTAAGAAGCTGAGATCCCTCATAAAATCCTCCAAAGCTAGTTATGAAAACAAATTCGCCACTGACTCTAAAGACAACCACAAAGCATTCTATAGCTATGTCAAGAATCTCAATGGCAACACTCAGATCTGCTCTGAGTTACAGCACAATGGCACTAAATATACAGAACCAACGGATATTGCCAACATCCTGGCAGATAGGTTCAGTGCTAACGTTACCCCTCTGTCATCCCCTAAAGGGCCCATCTCTATACCAGAAGAATGCAAAGTTCCTGTAATCACAGCTGCACAGGTAAAAAACACACTATCCAAAACCAAGAACACAGCATTGATGGGACCTGACGACATCCCAGGCTGTGTTCTACATGAACTACAGAACAAACTGGCACCCCACCTAAGTACCATGTTCAATCATAGCCTCACCTCAGGCTATGTGACCACTGAATGGCGCACAGCGACAGTTATCCCACTCCACAAAGGGGGAGCCACCACAGACCCTGGAAACTACCGCCCAATTAGTCTAACAAGCCTGGTCTGCAAGGCTATAGAGCGTATCATCATGGAACTTATAAACAATGACATTGGTGATATTGGTAATCTCCAAACTCAGGACCCCACCCAGTTCGGGTATGTAAAAGGCAGATCATGTCTCCTAAACCTGATAGACTTTTTTCAAGCAGTCACCAAAGCCGTAGATGAGGGTAAGGTGGTTCACACAGCCTATCTAGATCTCGCCAAGGCTTTTGACACCATCCCCACTCTGGAATTATAGGTAAACTCACTAAATTAGGTATAAATCCCTATGTCACAAGATGGGTTGCCAACTGGCTCACTGACAGAACCCACACTGTGAAAGTAGCAGACTCCAAATCCAGCTTCAGACCAGTGACAAGTGGAGTACCACAGGGTTCAGTCCTGGGTCCTCTCCTGTTTGGTTTCTACTTCTCTACATGCCAACAAAGAAGGTCTTTGGTTATCGAAGTTGCAGATGACTGCAAACTAGGAGCCACAATCAAAACTCCAAAAGATGTGGACATCCTACAAAAGGGCCTTGCTGAGACAGATGCCTGGTGTCAAAGCCATGGCCTCAAGCTCAATGCCACAAAGTGCATTGTCATTCCTTTTGGTAAAAACTCAATACCCGTGAACTACCACATAGGTAGTAGTCTACTTAATACCAAAAGTGTGATAAGAGACCTTGGGACACAGGTGGACAGTAGTCTCTCCTTTGATAATCACATCGCCACAGTAGTCAGGAAATCCTTCTATGTGGCACACCTAATCACAAAAGGTTTCTCATCCAGGAAAAAAGAGGTCATTGTTTCCCTCTACTCGTCACTCATTAGACCCATTATAGAGTACAATGCCCCTTTTGGTATGTACCTCACAAGACATCTACAACAACTGGAAAGGCCACAGAAATACCTCACAAAGAGGATTAACGGCCTCAAAGAGATGCCCTATGCAGACCGTCTCAAAAAACTGCAGCTTTACTCCACTGCATATCGCCTACTTAGAGGCAATCTCTGCCTAACACACAAAGCTATGTCAAACCCAGAGCTTTTAGACATGCTCCACTTAAAGAAATCCCAATCCCTACGAGCTACACGCTCTGAGGACCTAAACCTCATCACCACAATAAACAGAACATGCTGGAGGGATAGATTCCTGTCCCAGAGACTTCCCATACTCTGGAACAAACTACCTATCTACATCA
Organism: Protopterus annectens; assembly: GCF_019279795.1. Classification (NCBI taxonomy): domain Eukaryota; kingdom Metazoa; phylum Chordata; order Ceratodontiformes; family Protopteridae; genus Protopterus; species Protopterus annectens. The sequence continues at coordinate 277,123,568 of NC_056728.1, forward strand.
AACAAAGCTCCTCATTAGCACTGTTCAAGAAAAATCTTGATGATTGGATGGGAGATAGGAAATTCACCCTGGGGATCACTTCTGTGGCTCTGCTTGACAGTGGCACAGGAAAATAATTTTCTTGGGTGGCGAAAGCCAGGGTACCTTTGGCTAGGCTTATATAGGCCCTAGGGCCAATAGGCTAGTACCTACCTATGAACCTATGAATCCAAGGGCAAAGGTTGCTGAAGCATAAACAAGCTTCACAAACCTGCCCATTGCCCTTGACTCCCTGTTGAGGGGATAGACAGTGGAAGTTTGCTCAGAGTTACCTCTTACTGGCCGCCGCCACCATGACCATGGCTTCCACTGGCTTCCCCTTACTCCAGAATTCCTTCCCAACAGGTGGAGCCAGAAACTAATCTAGCCTCTTAGGGATTGGCTCAACTGAGTAAGGTTCTTTCCCCACCCGCCTAGAGACCAAATCAATGAGCTCATTGGAGGACGAAATAACCCAGGAGGTAGACGGGCGAGCTCCAAAGGCTTTCAGAAATACTGATTCCTCTGGTGAAGGGTCAGTGGAGGTCCGATCAACTCTCTGTTTAAGGATCTCAAGAATACTTCCAAATGAGACGTCTTCCAGAGGTGATCATAGAGACCTTTCTCCATCATCAAAATCAGTACCTCAGTGACTAACTCTTGCAGAGAGTCCAAGTGCCTCCTTTTGCATTTCCTCTTCCGAGGAACTTTCTCGGTGGGATGATCTAGTGAAGTGTCAGAAGAAATTGTAATACCGCATTGGGTGGTCTGGAAGCCTTGAACTGGCTGTGGCTGTGGTGCACAATGATGTGGCTTCAAGCACAGAGACATCTGAGAACTGGAATGGAGGTCCAAAGGGGCTAGGATCCATCCATCCTGTTGGAACAGAAAACAATCTCTTCACAACCTCGAAGGCAGACTGCCCCAGAAAGAAAGAAGACAGTGTCTCTGAGAAGACAAGCTTCTGGACCACTGCCTCTCTCTTTCTGCCCCAAGAGCAATCCCCTTGAGGTGGAAGCTGGAGCCAAACTATCAAATGCTAAAGCGCTGAGGGACAGAGATGGCTCAGAAAACCTTGGAGTCTATTCCAATGCCCCGGATCCAACAAGGCAACTTTGGCTCGGAGAGTCATCCAGATCTGATGAAGTTGGAGCCAGTGTGCTCAGAGCAGTCTTTGAATCGGAATATAAATGCATCTTCGGATCCAAACCAGACAGACCTGGAAGATCTAGGTTCTCAAACAACCTGTGGGATCAGAGAAGGAGTAGACAATGGTGGTGTAAGAGATGGATGTGCTCCCTGTCCTGAAGTAGTAGGAGTGGGAGAACACCCATCTGAATCTGCACCAAGAGAAACTTTCTCATCATACATTTTCCTCAGTTAGACTCCTGGAAGAATGAGATAAGGCAAGGGATGGTGACCCTGAATGGCATCTCTCAAGAAGGGAGAGGGAACCCTAGGAGGAACTAGATACAACTTTGGAGAATATCTTTGGATATATATATATATATATATATATATATATATATATATATATATATATATATATATATATATATATATATCTGTATATAAAATATGTTTGGATCCGAAGAACTTGGATCCAAAGATTTTCTCATTAGATCCGAAGGAGAAAAGACCTGAGCAGAATTCGGATCTGTTTTAGATTTTTTTTCTTCGGTGGCTCCAATGAAGGCGTGGAAGTAGCTCTCCTTGGAGACTTAGCCAATGTCTCTAATTTTTGTTTTAAGGGACTGAGCGCCGTAGATAGCCTCTCCAAAAGAGGATGGAAGCAGACCTTTCAATATTAATTTATTTCTTCTATCTGCTAAGACCCTCGGATTGAAATTTTTGCAGATAGTAGTTTAGGCCGTAAACACAAAGGATGGGTATCAGATAAAGGTAATTTATGCCCATACTTATGACATTTTTTGAAGATGTCCAGTGTTTTGTCAGACGTGACGATTAAGAAGAAAATATAGAGGGGGAAAGTTTTTTTTTTGTTATATATACATAAGGAGAAGAAAAATGGGAGAAATACCAATGGTAAGAAGCATTGCACAGATGTGTACTCTATAAAGCAAAGTAATATAAAAGGTACGGGAAGAATATTACCAACAATGATATGAAAGAATTATACCAAGTGTAAAAGGAGGGTGATAAATATATAAATATAGCAAAAAAAAATGTAGAAAAGAAAAACTTATCTTAAACACTAGAGAGTTCAGGCTAACCACGTCTTTAGTGAAAAGCAGCAAACAAGACTTGAAGTATGTTAGGGGTTGGTGCATTATGAGTAGGGGAGGAGCTCGAGAGTTTTTGGTGGCCACGAGCTGTAGTAAGGGCCGAGTCAGATCCTAAGGTTGGATCCAGACCTAGTAGCGGAGGACAGAATGAAAATTGACATCAGATCAAACTGTTCAACTTATCAGAGCCTTCTGAGCAGTGATCCATGTCTTACCCTAATGAGCAACAAAAGAGCTCTGGGGGTAATTTTGGGATAAGACGGGATTACAGGTAAGGGAGTATTCTGAGCTTTGCATCCTAAGTTTAGTGTGGCCAAAGCTGGATCAGAGGTCGGATATGAAAACACATCCACGTAGTCTCAACAAAAGAATATGCAATATGGAGTCACTAACATTGATTAGAATCAGTTCCCTATGGAGGATACTGTTCTTTCAGTCTGTATGATGAAGCAAAACATTTGATACGTTGAGTTTTATTAAAATTAACTTCATATTCAGATAGACTATCAAACTGCCTCAGTAAGTTAAATGACAAAATCTCTCAGAGTCCACTAGATGAACCAGCAGATTGTTGGTATATAATGTTTTATCTCTTGTCTGGCTCATTTAAACTGTACTTTCAGAGCTTTGTAGGGCTTCTGCCAAAGTTTCCAACTACACAGTGAACTGGAGTGAGGGAGCTGACAGCCCTGGCTAGTACATCTGAACTGAAGAGAGGCCAAGAGAGCTCTATAATGATCTTCATCTCAGCCTGTGTCCACGATAAACATTCTTTAGCAACGTTGCAAACCTTCCAGAAAACCCACATATCTTTGGCACCTCAAAAAACTCCTAATTTACATAACCAAATGCCTTCTCGGCATTCAGGCTAGCCATAAGTAAAGCCTGATTCTATCTCTCTAACTCCTGTATCAAAAACAATGTTTATGAGAATTATCAAATGTCTGTGTACTGTACATAAACCCGGTCTGAGAAGGGAAGGCTGAACTAAAGGGAAGCAGGGAGACCAGCTTGGAAACCATCAACTTAACTATTTTAGAATCTTTGTTAAGGACAAAAATATGGCAGCACAAACTATGACAAAGAGGGTCTTCCCTCCTTGCTCAGTATAACAGCGACAAACATACTCCTGAATAACTGGTCCACCACTAGCAAATGAAACACCTCATTACTTGCCTCTAGTGCAGGGGTCTGCAACCTGCGGCTCTGGAGCTGCATGTGACTCTTCCACCCTTCTGCAGTGGGTCCCTGCAGCTTTGAAAAATAATGGAGACTGTGTCGCATGACACACACACACACACACACACACACACACACACACACACACACACACACACACACACACACAGAGCAATCAATTGATGGGTTTTAAATATTGCTCTTATAAACTTGCAAGCTTATTAAAATAACATGACTTCTGTTACCATGCATTCCACAGACAGAGTGATCGAGCGATCCCCTGACAGCAGCAGTAGCAGTATTTCCTGAAAGGTTTCTGTACCTCTCAAACTCTTACGACAAGAAATCTGGACAGACCCACAAATAAAAAGGAACAAAAATAGGGACAGATTTTAAATATTGCTAAAACTTAGTTCTTTTATATTTAGTATAATAACTGTATATATAACTTTATACTGTGTATTATCTTCAGGGGTCAAACAGGTTTTGTGGCTCCAGATGAATTTTATTTGGTGGGAGTGGGTCCAATAAAGGCTCTTTTGATAGTGAAGGTTGCAGACCCCCGAGCTCTAGTGCCTTCAATAACATCCACTCCCTACCACCTTCAAAACTGGTTCCACTGGCAGTTCATCTAGGCTTGACGATCCTCAACAGGAAGCTGCTCCAGCAGTCTCTCTACAACTCATTTAGCTCAAATGGGGTAAAAATTCAACCATTTAATCTGATGTTAATCTTCCTTGTGAGATACCACCTGAGGCACCTCAACCAGTCTCTAGAGCATAAAGACATGAATATTTTTTTTGAAAAAAGCAACAACATTTGCTCTGATTTAGATATAATCTCTGTGATCTCTCACTTACTGGACTGCAAATTCTATCATGAGCTACTTAAGACACTGCCAAAATCATCTGGGCTTCAAAGGTGTTCTCAAAACATTTCTTCTGCAGGGTCTTCTTCCTAAAATCTACAGTCAAATCAAACATCCTTACCATCATTGACTATCCTTTATTGATATTACCTCCTGTACTTTATACTCTTCATGCTTTTATTTCTATATCAGTCTAACAAATTTTTGTCATTCAGTTACTGCAACATTATTACATTTCTGGGCATTATTTGTATAATTCTAAACTGGCCTTTCAATATTCGCTTAAATGCCTTCCAGCAAGTTAACTTTCTGGATCCCTTCTATCCAATCTAAGCTAGCTCACTGCCAGTACTTACAGATAACCACTCCTGAAAATAAGCCCATCTGCAAAAAGTATCCATGAATCACCATTTGCTTTTTTGCTTAGAAGCTAGAACCAGTCATGTTATTACTGACACATGGTCGAAAATAGAATTGGTAGTATCCTTCAACTGTACCATAAGACATCTTTCCAAGGAAATCATAATCTTATCTAGTTAGCATGAGCAGGTTTATCTGTAAGGTTAGTCATGACGCTACTTGTCATTTAGCACTGAGAAAGTGGGATCTCCTTCTGACTAGTAATACAACAGTCACCAAGACCTGAAATGTACCAAGTGTCAGAAAAGGAAAACCTTTAATACGTCTGATGAAAATGGCCTAGCTGTCTACAATCCAGTAACTAGACCCAACATCAGGACTTGATATTAATGAGAACACAGACTTTACAATTACTGAAAACTCACATTACACCATCAAATGAAAATGACCAAGTTGGAATGCAAAGATGGTGGTTACCAAGAGTTGCTAATGGTCAAAAGCTATAACTCGTTAGTGTTGCTGCCTTACCCAGGCCACCACAGCTAATGATCTCTCAGACCAGTTTCACAGGCAGGAAGGGACAGTATAAGAGACAGTCAAACTCTGATTAGACGAAGGGCATTCTCTGTAATTGGAGTGACTCAGAATCCAACTAATACAGGGGACAGGAGAGGTCCCCTTTCAAGGAAGTCCACTGATGAGATTACCTGAAGCCAGCTGTCTTGCTCTGGGAATATCAGAACATGCCTGTCTAACAGAGCATCTGTCACCGCAGTCAAGAACAAGGTGAAATCTGTGGACAGATTACAGACCTAAAGTACAGCAACTTGTATTAAAAGGTGGCTACAGCAAATAAATTATTTTTAGGGCACCCATGCATCTTTCACATCTGACAGTACCAGACATCACACCCAGTATTAGCAAGCATGTGACCCCTGAAGAGGCACCCTATGAAAAATAAAGTTGTAAGAGGTATGAACCATAAAGTATAGTTGTGTGAGTAACTTACCATGATTATAGATGTTCAAGTAGGTCACTGTTGTAATGCTTTGTAAAGGTCTGTATGGAGGACCAAGTAGATGCTCCAAGAATGGGTTTTATAGAAGCACCCTTGCAAAAGCTGTGGTAGCTGCTTCTGCCCTGATCTTGTCTAATGGAAATTGGAACTTATTTCCATCGTAAAAGTAGCATACAGCAGTGCAACTGGAAATCCATTTAGATATGGTCTACGTATTTCCAGGCCTCCCTTGCTTATTCTCTGAAAATGACATAAGGAGTTTGTCTGCCCTGTTAAGGAATTTTTCTCTGTGCAAACAGAACCTGAACTGTCAATGAATGTCCAAAGCATGAAGGATACTTTTCCCCTTGTTCTGTGCATTTAGAATTAAAGCTGGATGAGGAATGGTCTGCTTTAGTGACAGCTCTGATACAACCCTGGGCATAAGGGATGGGTTGGTCCTCAGGGTGACCCCGTCTTTATTAAAGATCAGGAAAGGCTCCTTAAACATAAGTGCCTGAAGTGCAGAGATGCATCTAGCAGACATCAAGGCTAGCAAGAGTGTGGTTTTCCAGGTTTGAATTTTTATTGGAGCAGAGGTGGTTGGCTCAAAGAGAGGTAAGGTGAGCTTCTTAAAGAAGAAAAAAAATGAAGGTTACAAAACAGGTATGGGTGGCTTTCTGGAAGGACTGAAGTGCAAGAGTCCTTCAAGAAACTGTCTTAGTGAGAGTGTGAGGAGGCAAAAAGACACATGGATAGGCATGCTGAAATGGTGGGTGTATTTATTTTGATGGAAGAGTAAGATGAACTCTCCTTGTAAAGAGAACAGAAGCAATCCAGAACATGTGTAACATTCACAGGCTCTGGAAAGATCCTCTTTCAAAGACACCAAACAGAAAACTTTTTCCACTTGCCAAGGTATAACGTCCTGGTACTTAGTCTTCTGGTTTCTCTCAGAATGGAGACCACACCCTATGAAAATACAGTGGATATAAAAAGTGTACACATTTCTGATAAAATGCCAGCTTTTTGATATAAAAAAATGAGACCACAATAAATCATTTCAAAACTTTTCCCACCTTTAATGTGACCTATAACTTGTACAATTCAATTAAAAAACAAACAAATCTGTTACGGGAAAATATAAAAAATAAAAAACGTATAATATGCTGGTTGCATAAGTGTGCACACCCTTAAACTAATATTTTGTTGTGTGCGCACACCCTTAAACTAATACTTTGTTGAAGCACATTTTGATTTAATTACAGCATTCAGTCTTCTTGGGTAGGAGTCTATCAGCATACCACATCTTGACTTGGCAATATTTGCCCACTCTTCCTTGCAAAAGCACTCCAAATCTGTCAGATTGCCTGGGCATCTCTTATGCACAGCCCTCTTCAGGTCACCCCAAAGATTTTCTATTGGATTTGGGTCTGGGCTCTGGCTGGGCCATTCCAAAACTCAAATTTTCTTCTGATGACGCCATTCTTTTGTTGATTTGTATGTATGCTTGGGGTCATTGTCGTGTTGAAAGGTGAAATGCCTCTTCATCTTCAGCTTTCTAGCAGATGCCTGAAGGTTTTGGGCTAAAAGTGACTGGTATTTGGAACTGTTCATAACTCCCTCCACCTTGAATAAAGCCCCAGTTCCAGCTGAAGAAAAGCAACCCCAAAGCATGATACAGCCACCTCCATGCTTCACCGTGAGGATGGAATTCTTTTGGTGATGTAAAGTGGTGTTTTTGCGCCAAACTTACCTTTTGTAATTGTGGCCAAAAAGTTCAACCTTGGTCTCATCAGACCATAACACATTTACATGCTTTTGGGAGACTTGTATTGTTCTGCAAATTTTAGCCGGGCCTGGATGCTTTTCTGTGTAAGCAAAGGCTTCCGTCTAGCAAACCTACCCCATCGTCCAGACATACAGAGAATACGGGAGATTGTTGTCCCATGTAGTACACAACCAGTACTTGCCAGAAATTCCTGCAGCTCCTTCAGTGTTGCTGTAGGTCTCATGGCAGCCTCCCTGACCAGTTTTTGTCTCTTTTCTTCAATTTTGTCAGGACGTCTAGTTCTTTGCAACGTCACTATTGTCCCATATTTTCTCCACTTTTTGATGACAGTCTTCACTGTGTTCATTGGTATATACAATCCTGTGGAAATTTTATTGTACTCTTCTCCTGACTGATACCTTTCAACAATGACATCCCTTTGATGCTTTGTAAGCTCTCTGCGAACCTTGGTTTTTGCTGTAGCAGGCAACTGAGTAAATGTCAGGAAAACCCTACTAGGACAACTGAATTTTACTTGGGGTTAATCAGAGTCTCTTTAATAGATGGCAGGTGTGTACCCAAGAAGACTGAATGTTGTAATTAAATCAAAAGGTCCTTCAACAAAGTATTAGTTTAAGGATGTGTGCACACAACAAAGTATTAGTTTAAGGGTGTGCACACTTATGCAACCAGCGTATTGTATGTTTTTTATTTTTTAGATTTTTTCACCTAACAGATTTGTCTTTCAATTGAAATGTAAAGGTTATAGGCCACATTAAAGGTGGGAAAAGTTTTGAAAAGATTTATTGGAGTCGCATTTTTTTATATCACACAAACCTGGCATTTTAACAGGGGTGTATACACTTCTTACATCCACTGTAGATGTCTGTCAGGGATCAAGGGCAAATAATCCATCTTGTGAGGTTCAGTGTTTGAAGATTTGGGTGGATGACAGACCCCTTTACTCTGTAACAGTGTCCACACAGAGGCAGAGTCATTATCCCCCCCCCCCTTGAGAACTAACAGGTGGGAAAACCAGTACTAAGGCCAATGAAGAACAATTATGATTATCTTATGCCCATCTTCCCTGACTTTCAGAAGTACCTTTGGGTCAAGGGGTAGAGAAGGGAAGGCATAAAGGAAGAGTCTTGTCCAGGTGTCCATCTTCCACACCCCTAAGATATTATGGTGCAGAACTTTTTCAGTTGTCTGTTATGGGTGGATAAGAACAGGTTCACCTCTGGCACACCCCACAGTTGCCAGGTGTCCATCTTCCACACCCCTCTCTTAGATGTTATGGTGCAGAACTTTTTCAGTTGTCCATTATGGGTGGATGCGAACAGGTTCAGCTCTGGCACACCCCACAGTTGTATTAAGTCAAGAAAGATCTTTTTCAGCATCCATTCATTTGGATCTCGAAAGGTTTTGCTCAGATCAAAATCTTGGAGTTTATCTGTTCTGCTGTGGAGTTCTACATTGGGGTAGCCTGCAGAGCAGTTAGGTGTGTGTTCCGCTCTTCTTATTTATGTACCACATGACCGTTAAACCTGCCAGGAGGTTCTGTTGTCCAGGAATGTAAGAGATGATGGAAATCAGCTGCAGCTCCTGACCTAGGTAACAAAGATCCATGGCTAGCCTGTAGAGCAAACTCTAGGAACACCAATGTAAAACTCCACAGCAGAACAAACAAACTCCAAGATTTTATTGTGAAACCAATATCACCAGCAGTAATTCAGCAACGGTAAGTGCTTTCGCCCCCCTAATACAGACTTCTTCAGACCCTGTTACATTTCACAAGTAGTCATCCCTTTCATCAAAAATGGGCTGTGGTTAAAAGGCAATTGGTTAGCGTGGCCCGTATGGTATCAGAATGGAGTGACTTCCTGGATGAATGTCTAAAATTAAAAAGTTTTTTTTTTTTTTTAAAGGAGCTATCCAAACAATTTAGTTTATTCAATGACTGAAGAAGTATCACTGAAGAGAAAAATGGGCCAGTTTCTGCCATTATTAGGAATGCCACAGGACTGTATAGACATTAGACCCCTTCAGACCCCTGAGGGCCAGGACCCTCAAGTGGGTAGTGGAAGTACTGAGGGTGAATTGGTTTCAAGTGTAAGGAAGTATCATAATTTTCTTGGTCCTTTGCATGTTATGACATACAATATGGACAGTGAACCATTAGTTAATATTGTTAATGAGAACTGGGAATTGATAACGAATAATAAAGAAGTATATGAGAAGTTGGGGGCAAAACCTAAAATTGTGTATAAACGGGAAAGTCCCCTTAAAAACATATTTGATAGTAAGTCTAACAATAAAAATATAGTAAAAGGTAAGATGTCAAAAAGTGGAGCTTGCAAACAGTGCCATATGATTTTACAGGGGCATGAAGTTAAGATCTATAATAGGGTGATTAAGGATAAAGGTCATTACAATTGCCATACAGAAGGGGCTGTTTCTGTAGCACTCTGCAAGGAATGCCCAAGTTTCTATACAGGAAAGACAGAGAGAAAGTTGAAACAGTGGATATATGAGCATTGTTATGACAGAAGTAAACATAATCCTACTAATGCCCTAGTTAAACACCTAGATACATATGGGAACCATGGATTTTTTTTTTTGTTTTCTGTTTTGGAGCAGGTGGAAAAACATCATAGGGGTGGTCCCTGGTCAATTATTTTGGAACAGAGGGAATTGTGGTGGCAATTATTTTTGAATGCCTCGTCCTGGCCTGGGTTAAATGATATTATTAGCATAAGTAGTGTACTGAAAATGAAAGCATATGAGAGAGAAGTTTTGATGTGTGTATTTAGTTATATGTGTAGTTATATAATACATAAATATATATGTGTATGATACATATATATATTTTAAATATATTTTAAATATGTTAAAGGGTTAGCTTTTTATTGTTAAACCATGCTTAAATGATTTCAGCAACTGTTTAATGAGAATATGAATTTCAGGGGTATAAATATAGTCGGTGGGGTTAATGCAATTGATTAATTTGGACTGAAGAAGTTTGTATTAGGAGACTAAAGTGCTTACCGTTGGTGAATTACTGCTGGTGATATTGGTTTTACAATAAAATCTTGGAGTTTATCTGTTCTGCTGTGGAGTTCTACATTGGGGTAGCCTGCAGAGCAGTTAGGTGTGTGTTCCGCTCTGCTTATTTATGTACCACATGACTGTGACATTGTCTATCAGGATTTGTAAGGGATTTGCTGTTAGGGCATCTTTGAAAGTTCTGATGTACAGAATGATAGCTTTCATTTATGTTTATGTGTTGCCCTGCAATGCCCTCATCCCAAGTTCCTTGCTCTCTTAGATTTGCTAAGTGAGCGCCCGATGCTAGATGTGAACCGTATGTGGTCAGGATTTCATAAGCCTTCAGAGTTTTGAAAGGTGCATCTGTTTATTTTTTGGAACACTTTGTTCCCACTTTAAAATCTCCCTTATTAACTATGCAGGAGTGGGATATATCTCATTCCTCATGTACAGCTATGCCTGGGAACATTAAGTATGCAAGATATCACATGTCTCAGTAGTCTGAGAAAGTCTCCAGCTGAAATTGCTTACTGGGTTCAGATCATTTGGAAGAAGTTAAGGTGCAGATTCTGTCCTGAGGCAGAAAGGCTTTCTGTTGGACAGAGTCCAACACTGCTCCCAAGAAGCTAACCCATGTGGCAGGGCACAAGTATGACCGATGAATGCGGAGAGTTAGTCCTACATTCTGAAAATACTTCATAGTAATCTGCATTGCTTTTTAGAGCTCCTTTAAGGATGCTGCTTAGATCAAGCAGTTATCTAAATAAGGATAAATGTGGACCCCTCTAGTCCTGCAAAAGGCAATGATAGGTGTCAGATATTTGGTGAAGACTTCAGGTGTAGTAGGTAAACCAAACAGTAAGGCACAACACTGGAAGTGTGATTCCTCTGGTTTGAAACACAGGAACCTCCTATATTCCTGTGAAACAGGAATGTGAAGGTAGTCATCTTATGCCCAAGGGCTATCATCCACAACCCCAGCATACACGCAACCAACAATTTGTGTAAAGGAAGCATCTTGAACTTGAGGACCACAAGAAGTTTAAGCCCTGAAAGGTATAAAATGGGTCTCCAAGACCTCTCTCTTTCTTGGAACAAGTAAAAATCATGATTAAAACCCTATGCCTGCCTCTTTGGGTGGTAATGATATTTGAAATAATAACGCTTTGATTCTAATTGGGCATAACATGCCTTTGCTCTTTGGAAATTGGGGGAATCCCCAAGAATGGAGGAATCTTTCAGAGTTGAAAGGAACAGCCTTTTTGATGGTTAGCAGCACCCATTGGTCTTCTCTGATTTCTTACTATGCGGTGCAAAAGAGGGAAAGCTTTTGCCCTATGTTCTGGGAGACAACAGGGGGTAGGGTTTAGGTGAGACTATGTGGAGGGCAGGAAGGTGCATTGAATAGTCATAGCTGCTCTCTACTGGGGCCTTGGACCCTGCAGGTCTAGTCCAGGAGTCATATTGTCACTTTTTTCTGAAATGTGACCTTCCCCCTGGGTTGCTTGGGTTTCTCCTGAAGACAGGAAAAGGCCAAGACTTGGCAGGGTAGTTCCGATTATATCTAAGTGGTGAGGCAAGGTGGACTTCATTGAGAAACTAGAGGCAAAGGGAAAGACAAAACACTTTTTCTGCAGGGGGTCCAAAAAGAAACTCATTGTCCAAGGGTGTACTGAGCAGTTCTGTTTTAACTTGCTCTGAGGGGTGTTGATTCCTCGGCCAGGCATATATTTTGGTAACAGAACCTACTGTTGCAGCTGCAATGCAAAATGCATCAAGTGTATTACAGCCACATGCAAGTGGAGACCTGCAGGAATAAGAACCCTTTTAATTGAAAAGGAAAACAAATGCATATTTATAAATTATATTGTTCGCTGTGGTTATCACTAGTATTACTGTCATTTCTACAGCCATTATTATGGCTGATATAGAGTATCGCATGCGTAGTGCCATTGTTACTATGTCTTGATTACATTTAGTAATTATGCATTCACATATTGCTATATATTAATCTTGCTGTTTTCCCAGCATGTCATATAATGGCATGTAACAAAAATACTGAAAATAGAGAGCATGAAGCCACACCATTTAAAAGATTTCTCTCTCTCTCTGCTTCAGAAAAAGGGATGCAATTAAAGTTTGTTTTCCTAGCAGAGAAGCCTTTGGAAGGTCCAGAAACAAAGGAACATGCAACATGAGACTGAAACACAGAGTCCTCTTTAAATGACATTTGATGAGTATCTTCACAGAGTATCTGTTTTTAGCACAGACCAAAAGGTGTCATCACAAGTAAAACTTCTGAGATGGCTACATAAAACTATGCACCATTCTGCTTCTCGGACATTAAGGTGTCAAGAGGTCAGAAAGGAGTGTGACTCACAGGATGTAGAAGAAATTAATAGCTGCAATTCCCTTCTCTTTCTGGGTGTGTTGTTAATCAAATAAATAATGCACCGTGGAAAGAAACAACTACGCAAAGGCTGGACTCCATTAACTGCAGAGACGGAACAAAAATTCCAAACTCTCTTTGCCTGGAAAAATGCATACTGCAGTGAAAGCTCATTCATTTTGGTTACTCAGACTTTTGAGAGTAGTCAGAGACTTCAGACTTCTGCAGACTTTTAAATATTCATCTTTTGGTCCAATCATACTTGGAGGAGTTTTTGTTGACAGCTAGTAAGCACACACACACCACAAGGGCTCTGCTGAAGGACTGACACAGCTTTTTACACTCTGGAAAAGGAACTAAAGACTATGACATTGCATTTTCCCAATTTTGGGACTGGCAAATCCTAATAGTAGATCCATTCTTAGTGAGGGAAACTAGAGTGCACCAGACAGGGGCATTTAACCAGGACTCCATGCAAATGAACTGGACTTCAGCCTACATGAAAAGCCCACTTCAAAGTGCAAAGGAATTGTCAGTTTTTGTGCATGTACCAAAGTGACTAGAGAATGCAGAATTATTTCACAGGGCCCACTGAGGACCAAAAGACTATTAGCTCTTGTTTGGATTAAACACTGATGACTTGCTATGTTGAATGTCTTATTATACTGCTAAGAACTTAAATAACCTGATGATTTTCTGACTTTGATGCTGCACAGCAAGTCTATTCTTATTATTTGAGGCTTTCTCAATATTAAGTTAATAATTTATATCTTATGTGCTAATAAATTCTATTTTTAAGCAAATTTCAATTTGGTGCATGCTAGCTGTTTAATTTCTAATTGATTTCAACTTACAAATGCATAGCTTATAAAGTTTTACCCATCCATCCATCCTCAAACCATTTTCCCATTTTGCACATGGGGTCTGGGTGTCACTTCCACAGTGACAATCATCTTGAGCCAAGGTTTACACCACCAGGTGGCTATCCCTGGCATGGTAGTTCATTTGAACCACTCACTCAAGCTCATGCGCACACACACACACACACACACACACACACACACACACACACACACACACACACACAAACACACACACACCTAAGGCCAACTTAGAAAGTCTCCAATCCACGTACTGCATGCCTTTGGAATGTGGGAGGAAACTGGAGCACCTGGAGGAAACCTACATGACCACAGGGAGGACATGCAGACTCCGGACAGAAGGCATCCCAGCTGAGAATCGAACCGGAGAACCTCTTGCTGTGAGGCGATAACACTAACCACTGTGGCCAACTTTATATAAAGTTTGACATTCCAGGCTAATTGTTCTGACAGACCAACAGTGACCAATTCCTGGATACCCACTTAAGGCTCTTATTCTCAATCCACTTCTGCCTAATATTTTATTTGTTCCTGTACAGACTTGTAGCATGTGAAGACATGGAATTGACAGCTGAGAGCGCTTATGGCCAGAGTATTTTACATGTGTAGGTTTTCTTGAGAAAGCAATCTACCATTCTGCAAATTTCCCTTTCATTTGACGAAGGGTTCTTGAAAGCTGGTATAATGTTTCCCTTACTGGGTCCACCACAGAGTTTTTGTAAATGTGTATGGATGTCCAGCACCCTGCAGAAATTGTCTGGCTTCCTTGGGGCAGGGTGCACAAAATAAGGCTGCAAGGATATGTCAAACACATCATCCAAGAAAACATGTATTGGATAGGCTAAGGTCTAAGTTCTGGCAGACTCAGAAGCCTTCAGTAATTGCTCCAAGTCCTGGGGAACTCTCAATTCCCAGGTAAAGGACTCTTTCATTCTATGTAATGTGTCCCTAATTAAAGGGAAATAAGATGTTTTCAGAATCTGAATCAAGGTATTGGTATGAGGGAAGGTGCCCTTCATAAGCCAGTTTCATTTCATCAGAATCCCTTTGGGTGCCCTTCTTCCCTTTCCCAGAAGTTCCTGCCTCAGGATCCATTTCCAAGGCAAGTTGCTTAGAGTTCATGAAATCCATGAACTGAGCAAATATGGAAAGGTACTGGGATGTGACCTTGGTCAAAGTCCCATCTGCTTGAGTTGTTGGTAGCTGGATCAATAATACTGAGCTGGGGTGGGGAGTTGCTAATCCCACAGTCACTTTTCTTTGCAAATTTTTAGGGATGTCAAGCCTGGGGACTGGTAGATGACATGACCTAACATAACTAAACCTAGCAGTAACTTTAGGCATGTATGTTTGAAGAGACTTAGCCTGATGTCTGATAGTTCTTTTGTTGAAAAACTTACAAAATTGACAAATACAGACATTGTGTTCTGGAATTAATCAAAATGACAGTAGGAGTGATAGTCCATGTGTGGAATTTGCTTT
This sequence comes from Protopterus annectens, assembly GCF_019279795.1. Lineage (NCBI taxonomy): Eukaryota > Metazoa > Chordata > Ceratodontiformes > Protopteridae > Protopterus > Protopterus annectens. The sequence goes on from NC_056728.1 coordinate 277,138,807, forward strand.
CCACGCAAGAGGCAATTGACCTTCGCTGATATCAAATTTTAACAAGAAATACAGAATAATAAATACAAAGAAGATTTCCCAATGGGATAGAAATACAGAATAATAAATACAAAGAAGCTTTCTCAATGGGATACTTAGCTTCGTCCAAAATTGCTAGTCTTCAAGCCTAAGTGACAGACAGTCTGTGCAACTAACAGGAACCTGCACTGGTCAAAGGAGCAAGAACTGTAGATGGTGTTGATCAATGACTTCTTTCATGACTTCTTTGTACCACAGATGGCTTGATGTCACTCAGGGGAAGAGTGTCCACAGGCTGGGGGAGGAAGAAATTCCCTGGTATTTGGGCAGATCATGGACTACTGTGAGCAGGAATTCCCTAAACTCAATACGGCAGCAGTAACTAAGAAGAACATCAGTACATACGTGATGCCTTTTTAATATACGAGCTATTCTACCTCATCATGGAATTCAGCAGTCTAGCTTACCAGCAGTAATATTTTTATCTACTATTACTTGCCTTGCTGTCTGCAATATGAGAAGTGGTCACTAAGCAGAAGAAATCTATACATTATAGACAGGGGGCATTGTAGTCCATCTTCTATCCCACAGTTGTAAATTTGTTTTATTCCACTTGAGAAAATCATTTTTGAACTCTCCCCTACTGGCTCAACTCAGTGTGCTAATACTCTGCCCGTGCCCTTTACTGCTGTCGGTCCCTGCCAAGACAAATAAGGTACTTCTGGCCAAATAATACAAGGAAAGGAAATGAATACCAGACAACATTAGCTGGCACCCGGCCGTGTCTCTCTGGAATGACAGTAGCTAAAATATCCTAGCATGCCATGCAAAAGAGCCTACTCTTTCCAGGTCTTCACCAAGATAACTGAAGCTCACTTATTAAGATATTACTGACCTTATGACATACCTAGCAGTTGCGTGCTGTTATATCCCGATAAATGGACTAGAAGTACAAAACAGAGAACATAAAACAGACTGAAGAGAAACAAACTAGAACACAGGGGACTATGGAGGCATCTAACACAAAATGCAGAGAATGAAGTCAATCATGCACAGAGCACATCATTTAACTGTTCTTTATTTTTCCCTCCTTTTCTGTGGTTTTCATAATAGATGGGGGGGGGGCTATGCCTTAGAAAAGGAACTACAAGTCCCTAATAACATGCCTTGAGTAATTGACATAGCAAAACCACTTCATACGCTGGAAAGGCAATTCAGTTTGATATATCTGGCAATGGTGTGAACTTCCAGCCATAGAAGAAGGCTACAGAAATAGGCAGAACCTCAAGTAGACCTGGAAGAATATGTTAGCTGGGTTTAAGAGAAAATAATGTGTCTTTCGGCTTTTCCCAGTTAGGGGTCGCCACAGCGAACTCCGGTCCGCTAATTATTGGCAGTAGATTTTTACGTGCTGGCTTGCCGGGCCTAATGCACAACCTTCAACGAAGGAACGCCCATTCACGCATGTCGACACACAGAGAACGCTCTAACTGAGAATCGAACGGGCAAAGTCTGTGAGGCGACAATGCTACCGCAGCACCACCACCGCAGTCTGTTTAAGAGAAAATAATAAATATGGAACAAACAGAATGTTAACAGTCAATTTACTCAGACTCTCAACCTGTCAAGTAGAAAGCAAACAAAAAGGTGATTTGATTGTCTAATGTCCCTGGGTCCTGGAGATGAATGCTCAAAGACACCACTGAGCATTCATGCAATGCAAAATCCTCTCAGCAGGATCCTGAGGATGAGGATAAAATAGCTTGACAAATTAATCCTTTGAAAAGAGGAATGTCTGATGGATCTTAGTAATAAAAAAATGAATACTAGAACATAAAACTCTGTTCTTTGGGACTACAGTTTATGGTCCCTTGCATCAATGCCTGCAACTCAAATATTCCCTGCCAAAACAATAGTCAGTAATAGAGCAGTTTTCCAAGACAATACTTTAAGGAAGTCAAAGATGCCAGCTCAGCAGAAAGGTTTGTCAGTGTTTTCAAAAAAATTAAAATCTCTTGAAGGAACTAAATTCTTTTCAGGTGGTTTAAAGTAAGAGATCTCTCTTCAGTAACATGATAACAAATCAAGTAGAAAAGTACAGTTGTGTAAAATCTTACCATAGCAGTAGATGTCCTTCTCTTCACAACTGCAGTATTCTTTGCATAAGGGATCTCCTGCCAAGGATAGCACAAAGTCTGGCCAGTATACCAAAGCCTTTAGATCTTAAAGCCACCGTATGTCATATGTATGCTCCTCACATAAATAGTAGGCTTTAAAGGTGACATACAGGTGCAAACACTGAGAAATGAAAAGCCCTAGGAGGAACAGAATACCATCAAGGACAAGACAGAAAATACAGTTGTGTAAAATCTTACCTTAACAGTGCATGTCCTTTTCTTCACTTTTGCAGTATTCCTAATGTCTGGCCAATCTATCAAAGCCTTTTGTATCTGCAGGCGCCGTACGGCACACGTATTCTCCCTATGCAAGACGTAGGCCATAAAGGTGATGTACAGACACGCACATTTCAGAACTGAAAAGCACCAGGAGGAACACAATGTCTTTAGTGACCAGGAGGAATATGTACATCCAGAAGGAGAAAAGAGAGAAAAGCCCCTTGGCTAGGAGGGCAAGGAGAACTGGCTACAGCACAGGGGCAGGAGGGAGGGAGCGAATGTTGCAACAGTGAAGAGAAGGACATCTACTGTTATGATAAGATTTAACACAACTGTACTATGTCCTTCTGAATCAGTGTTGCAGTATTCCTAATGTAAGGCAGAGTATAAAAGCTCAAGAGGAACCCTGGCAGGAGCATGGCATTGAAGAACTCTCAAGAAACCCATGATGGATTGCCCTGGCAAAGCCAGCTAAAGCAGTGAAAATAACATTAAACTTGTAATGCTTAGTGAAGGTATGGACAGAAGACCAAGTAGCAGCCTCAAGTATGGAATTGGTATCCAGCCCCTTGAAAAAAGCACCGGAGGAAGCAACAGCTCTGGTAGAGTGAGCCTTTACTGAAGAAAGACATTTGCCATGAAAGGAATAACAAAAAATGAATGGCTTTAGAAATCCAGGAAGAGGTGGTCTGTTTAGAACTTGATACTGGGCAGAAAGATCCCACACCTGAAGAGCTAGTCTGAAAAGGAAATAAGACCACATGTCCTTCTGCTTGTTGACATACCATATCACAGTGGTATTGTCTATGAAGACTTTGAGGGGCCCAAGATGAAACTGGGAATGAAAAGTTTGCACAGCCAGAAACAGAGCTGTCATCTCTTTTATGTTGAAATGGCCTGACCTCTGATGAGGAGGCCAGAGACCCTGGACCTTTAGAAGGCCACAAGAAACTCCCCATCCCATGTATGTAGTGTCCGTGAACAGCTAATGAGAGGGAATGGGTGCCAGAAAGGGAAGCTCTGGCATAAAAAAGATTAGATGAATCCACCACTGAAGCTCAGGTTTGAGACAAGGAAGAAAAGAAAGAGGGAGTTCCAGGTGGTGACAATGTTGGAGCCTAAGTGATTCGAGGTGCCATTGAACTTTCCTCATATGGAGTCTGGTGAGACGGAGTATTGGAATAGTGGAGGCCACAAACCTGAGAACCCTGGGAAATTTGCTAGCCATGACAGAAGACAGAGGAAAGTGGTAAACCTGAGATCCTGCAGTCTGCTGCAGGGAGAAGGAGCTTGAATGAGCAGGTTGTCTAGATAGGGAAAACTCTGTATCCCCCAAAGCCTACAAAAAGCAAAGACAGGAGCCATACATTTGATGATTGCCCTTGGGACAGTAGAAAGGCCAAATGGCAAAGCAGAGAACTGAAAATGCAAGGATGGGAATGTGAAGATATGCCATCCATGAGGTCTAGAGAAACCAAAAAGGCCTGGGGAAGAAGAGGAAAAGTCGGAACAGACAACATCCATAAAGAAAAAATCTTGGAAAAGGTGCTAAGTAGAGAAAGGTCCATAACTGGTATCCATGTACCCTCCTTCCAAGGAACCAAAAACATTAAAGTGTAAACTCTCTTTCCCATCTGGGTGGGTGGAATGAGCTGAATGGTGCCCTGATCCAAAAGGGATTGCAAAACCTCTGGAAAATGAGGCAGCTGCTCTCAAGGAGGTTGAGAAATGCCTGAAAGGGGGGGGGGACTCATATGAAATATCACTGACAGATAATAGATCGTACCCCAAGAGTCTGAGATGATATAATGCCAGTTTGGAAGAGATAAAGCAGGAAGGAGAAAGAAACCTGGCCCAAGGGAAGAGATGGCCAAACATCAAATAGAAACAGGCTTGACCTGAAAAGAAAGGATCAGCAGAAGGGCATTTATACAAGAACATGTAGTCTTCAGGCACCTTGTAGAAGCAGTCAGGTTTCTTGTATGGTGGAGGCTGAGACTCAGGACTTGCACAGGCAGTAGAAAAGGTGTTTAAAAAGGCATCCAAAACAGGACAGAAAGCTGATGGTTTGGGGACTCTATTTGTAAACCAAGAAGAAATGCACTTAGTTCACTTAATAAAAATCGAGCTATAAAATATAACTATAAAATACGTTCTCCAAAATATTCAAATAAAAAATAGTAGGTAGTCCACAGTTGAGTTAAAAATGGAATATCCTTTATTGAAACAAAGTGATCCTAGTTGAATAAAATGAAAAGCATCAAAAAAATTCCTTATATATAATCAGGTTGTTTGGAGCAAGGGAGTAGTTACAGAGGATGGTTCTGTTAAGAGCAATAAAAGCATTAAAATCATTCCTTTAACCAAGCCACGCCACCCCCCCCCCCCAACAGCATAGTGTAATCAGAGACTGTGCTAACTAAAACTGAATCTAGAAAGCTAGAGACAAATTACAATCTCATTTGTGTAGGCTAACCAACTAATCATTACTTTGTTAATTAAGAAACCAAAGTAACTAAAAAATGACTGACTGACAAGCATACTAGATCTCAGAAAACTGCCCCACTGTTTAAAACACTGAAATGGGAATGACTAATGCTGACATTACTTGCTTATATTATGTTTGGAAACACATATCAAACACTGTTTACTTCTTTTAGCACTAACTTACAATGTTATAAAGGACATACTTTTGGAGGCTCATGTCTACATTAATCATTTTTGATGGTTCCACATTAAATGCTACTTTAGATTTTAACTTGAAAACTTTTGTTACATTTTTTCCTTTTTGGCAGTGAAAGTCTGATTGTACACACAATATGCATGGGCCTAGTCTTTTTTTTAAGGTTTAATTACTTGAGTGCAGTCTTACACTCTCAAAGTAATTGTTTTCTTAGTTAGATGCTACACTTAACAGATCCCCATGGTTTTAGAGATTTACTTTTAACAATTATCATTGTACTTCCAGAATAGCAATTATTTTTATGTTTTCTCATCCTACTTAGGTTTTCAGTTGTACATCTATACACATCTTCATTCATACTATGATTTCTTTTTGACACACAAACCTGAAGAAGTATTTATTTGATACGAAAGCAATCTTTGTTAAAAGTGGTATATTCATTAATATTTATTCTGGTAGATGTCTATTGGTAGATCTTTTTGTTAGTCATTTTTTAGTTAGTCCGATTTCTTAGTTAATAAAGTTGTGATCAGTTGGTTAGCCTATACAAATGAGATTGTAATTTGTCTCTAGCTTTTCTTTTCAGTTTTAGTTAGCACAGTCTCTGATTACACTATGGTGTTAAGGGGAAGGTGACTTGGGGGATGATTTTAATGCTTTTATTGCTCTTAACAGAACCTTTGCCGCGGTGGTAGCGTTGTTACCTCACAGCAAGAGGTTCTCCCATTTCGATTCTCAGCTTGGCTTGGGAGTGCCTTCTGTGTGGAGTCTGCATGTCCTCCCAGCGGTTGGGTAGCGTTCGAAAGACATCCATGCGTAAATGGTCTTGCCTCCGTTGAAGGTTGGGCGTCGAGCTGGCACCTCGGCATTTCGTAAAAATCTACTGCCAATCATTAGCAGACCGGAGTTCCGTTGTGGCGCCCCCTTACCGGGAAAAAGCCGAAAGACAAACAACATTGCTCTTAACAGAACCATCCTCTGTAACTACTCCCTTGCTTCAAACAACCTGATTATATACAAGAAATGGTTTTGATGCTTTTCATTATACTCAACTAGGATCGCTTGCGTGTATGTTTCAATAAAGTCTATTCCATTTTTTAACTCAATTGCGGACTACTTACTATTTGATTATTTTGGAGCACGTATTTTATAGTTATATTTTACAATTCAATTTTTATTAAATGAACTAAGTTCATAATTTAGGAAGTGAACATCACACCCTCCACACTGCGAAGTTTCTTCTTGGTTTGTTTTGGACCAGTATAGGTTGCATACTGGGTTTTTCTGAGACTTTGAGGGATAACCACAGGTTTCTCTTTTTGGAGACTCCATTTGTAGGAAGGAAAAAATGACTGGAGAACAGCAAACTAATCCACACTTTAATGGTAAAACAAATGAAGTACAAACAAATTAGCTAATCTAGGTTTTGATGAAGTCCTGAAGGTTGGGGATGAAACCTAGGTTAACTAATTTGTTTGTACTTCATTTGTTTTACCATTAAAGTGTGGATTGGTTTGCTATTCTCCAGTAATTTTTTCCTTGGTACGGTTGTGTCTGGTTACTACTCCATGTGTAGGACCTCATCCTCATTTGAATGTCAGAGACCTGTGAACAGTCAGACTTAAAATACTTCATCATGCGGGTAAATAATATCTCAAAAGGACAGCTATATCAAGGAGGAATCTGGACTTAAATAATTCTCTTCCTCCAAACCGTAGTTGACAGGAGAAGGAATTTGTGAAGAATAAGCCAGGGATTCTTCCCTAGAATCCAAGTGCTTATCTGAGAAATCCAATTCCCTACAACTCTTAACAGGGGGTGGAAGACCAGGGGACAAGGACAGACACCCTTAAGGAGGCTTCAAAGCCATTAAAGCATTAAACAGACCCCGAGTAAAATCCTGCCATTGACACTGGGTATCTTTAACAACAAGGGAGATAGGTCTAATTTTCTGATTCTTTTTCTGCAGGATATCCATCCAAAACTCCTCGGAGGTTCAGACCCTTAATAAGATTCAATAATGGTAGTAAGTACTTCCTCTCTTACCAAAATCTGAGGATTCCCCTCAGTCCCTCATATATTATCAGCTGAGATTCCCCCTGAATATCAGGTGCAGATGTTGGAAAAGCCTCTGAGGATGTGCAAGAATTTGGATCCACACTTGCATCTAATGGGGTAGCAACACAGGAACCAGAGGCAAACACCAGATGGTCTTCAGGACTTTCATTAGTAGTGAAAGAGACATCTGGAGAAGCCTGGACAACAAGAGGATCAGAATGGGAGGATTCTGCCATAGCACCCTGACCCAAAAGCCTAAGTTGCTGGCTCTCAAGATAAGTGGGCAAGGAGTATAGGCAACTACATAGGGTCTTGGGCACAAACGTTTGGCAGACAGAGCACTGCGTATGTTTGTGGGAATACCCAAGCAAAAAAGACACTGGTCGTGACAGTCTTTATGGAGAATCTGCTTCCCACACAGAGTTTCTCTTCCTGGATGACATAACCAATACCATACAAAACAGAAAAAAGGAGAGATGAAACCCCAATGGGGCACTTATCTGAAAGCAGCTTGGTAACCAGCACAACAGAAGGGCATTCAGACTGATGTTCAATATTGGAGTTGAGAGTGATGGCAAAGAAGTTGTGAGTGTCTGCATCTGTATGTCACCTGTATGCCCTGCAACCTATGCAGGGAGCATACATGTGATGTACAGCACCTATCAGACCTAAAGGCTTTGATATACTAGAAGGATGTTGGGCTATCTTTGGCAGGAGATGCCCTATGTAAATAATACTCCAACAGTGACATGGAAGGACATCACCGAGAACAATGCTGTCTTGGACAAATAAAAGAATTACATAAACCTTTAGTTTTTTGCCTTTAACAAAATTCTTTGTAACAGAAGAAGCACAAGTAAACTGCATAGAAGCATGCTCACACATTCCCCTAGAAGGCAATTATGTGATTTGATCAGAAAATGAGAAAGACTTGCAATGAAAGAAGATGCAACAGATTCATCTGCGGAGCCTTACACATGATGGTCTGCTGATGGAAAGCCTGTTTGCCGAGCTGCTACTCTCGATCCAGATGCAACTCACAGTTCAGCTGTTCTGCCAAAACAGTGGTCTAATAAAAATGGAACAGTTTTCAAATGGATGTTAACAGAAGAGCCAGATCTTGCTAGACATCCATCACCCACTGCCTGTTTATGTGGCAAAAGACAGATGCATTGTCCCCAAAATGCAATGCTTTACAAAATTCTTAAACATTCTTGTGGGAAGATAGAATGCCAAAATTTCCTTCAGACTAGCAAGTAATTTCAGCTGAAAGACCCTGCTCTGACCATATCTTTAGATGAATACCACTCTAAGTCATCCAAACCAAAGAAATAGGAAAAATGACTGCATGAAGTCATCTGGCTAACTAGTACCTACCAATTCAGTTCTCTGGAGGAATCAAGACAATATGCATGTCCAGGGAATGTACTGGCTGATCCAAAAGATTGTTTGACTAATTTTGAATGCTCATTGTGCACAGTCTGGCATTCTCAACCATCATGCCACTGGCCTACAAGTGACCCAGAATGCTAAGAAATACTCTTGCTGCAAAGACAGCAAGGACGGGATGAACCGACACAAATTCTGAGCTACACACCGTAATACAAAAAAAAGGAAATGGTTATTCCGGTAAACAGCAGATACCACAGTTCAAGCAACCACTATTTAAAAACACGTTTCTATTTATATAATACAAAACAATAAAATCATAAAAAATAAGCACTTCCATCTCTTTCATTGAGAAACTTCATCAGATAAAATTATGATTCAACATCCTGGATTTAAATTACCTCATTTCCCACATCCACTAACAGCTGATACCCCCCCCCAAGAAACAACCAATCAGAGCTTCTAATTCATACTGCATATGCCCCGAATATACAAAAAAAATGGTTATAACAGAAACATATTTTAAAACATCCTAAAATACTTTTTATATGTCCAGATTTGAATATAAATATAAATGTATGCACCCAAGCCCATCTCCCTAGTGCGTTTAACTTTAAAACACTAGAAATAGAAATGTGATTGTTAAGACCAGGCCAGTATTCTGCATTCAATGGCAGTTGCCAGACCAGTTTGCACCGTTCAAATAACTATGTCCATGCACCTCCCCTTTCATTCATAAGTAAAGATTCCAGTACTATAAATTGAAAACTATGCACAGATTGTTCGGAACAATGTCTAGTCAATGCATTTGTGCCCTTTTGTTTTATGTCCCTCAAATGTTCATATGTATGGTTATTCAATTTTCCATCAGTTTTCCCAATATAAAACAGGAACATGAAGAACACAAAGCACAATACACTACCCTTTCTGAATTACATGAATATTTTATTTTGTATGTAAAAAAAACTTCACATTATTAATAACAATTTCCTTTGTTTCTACAATAAAATTGCAGTAAGAACAAAAGCCACATTTTTTTCATCAACACTTCTTGTTGCAAAATGTTTTTCTGTTCAAAGATATCCTTCAGATTCTTTCCTTTCCTATGCACAATAATGGGTTTATCACCCACTAAATTCCTAATTTCTCTTTCATTACTTAAAATCTCCCATTTCTTAATTAAAATATTTTTAATGCGACTATCTTTGCAATAGGTTGTAATGAAAGTGCTTTTAAAATTTTTATTGTTGTCTTTTTCATTTCTTTGTCCATCTTGAAATATTTCCCCTTCATTTTTATCCTCATTATTTAATAAAATATCTTCCCTCATATGAGTAACTATCAAACCAAGACTTTTCACTATTAAAATTGGTTTAAAATATTTTCTTTCTCATTTATTTATAACAAGAGTCACTCAAAAGGTCCCTGCACACCAAATAGGATCTGGAACTTACTCAAGATTCTTTTTAGTGCCAAAAAGAACAGGGGACTGGAGACCAATTTTGGATCTCAGCAAACTAAATGAATCCGAAAAAAAAAAAAAACAAGTTTTGGATGGTAACACTGCAGTCGATCCTTCCCTTTTTGGGAAAAGACAATTGGATGTGCTCTATAGACCTCCAGGATGCGTACTACCACATAAAGATGAACAGACCATTCAGGAGTCATTTGCGCTTCTGGCTGGGAGCCAATCATTACCAGTTCAGAGTTCTGCCCTTTGGTCTTACTACAGCCCCGAGAGTGTTCACCAAATGTATGGCAGTAGACACAGCTCGCCTGAGATGTCTAGGACTCCGAGTGTTTCTGTATCTGGATGACTGGCTCCTAACTGCCACCACCAAGCATCTACTACTGGAAGCAAGAGACGCCACCTTATCTTTTTGCTCTCACCTAGGAATCATGATAAACTATGAAAAATCTGCCTTGCTGCCATCGCAACGTATCATATTTATAGGAGCGGACCTAAACACTGTAAACATGATGGCAAAACTACCTGTAGAAGTAGTCTTCAATCTTCTCTCCAAGATAAAAGTTCAGGCTTGAACAGTTCTAAAGGTCCTGGGAACCATGGCAGCAGCTTTAAGTTTAGTTCCACTAGCACGCATGTACATGAGAATTCTACAATGGCTATTTTCCACCCAGTGATGTTTACAAGAACTACCCAGCTTTCACCAGGATTTTGTTAACAGAGTCATGCAAGAAGGACCTTCATTGGTGGATTCATTCCACCCATGTGACATCAGGTCAACCCTTTCGTTTGCTACAGCCAGTGGCGACAGTGATCACGGATGGCTCCTAGATAGGGTGGGGGGGGGCATTATCTGGGCAGGACAGTTCAAGGTACTTGGCAGGATCACAAGGCCCATTTGGATATAAATGTCCTAGAGATGAAAGCGGTGCTTTTGATGTCACAAGCACTCCAACAAACTCTACCATTAGGAACAATTGCTATATAAAAACAGACAACATGTCAGTTGTTTGGTACATAAACAAGGAGGAACCAGGTTTTACCCCCTTAGTCGAGAGGCCCTCATAGTATGGCAGTGGGTGATTTCCTACCAGCGTTTTCTCATAGCAATGCACATCACTGGGAGATCCAACGTGATACCAGACAAACTCAGCCAGGCGATTTTCATGCCTCAATCAAGAAGTAGCAGAGTGGATTTTCAGCAAATGGTGCCAGCCTTGCTGCGACCGTTTTGCCACATCCCTGAATGCCAAATGCAGCAACTATTTTGCCCTGATCACCCCTCTGGGGGAGTCACCAAGGGATGCACTTGTACAGAATTGACCCTCGGGATTCCTTTATGCTTTCCCTCCCTTCCCTTTAATTCCCAAGGTTCTCCAGAAAGCCAGCTGGATGGGAAGCAAGCTGATTTTCATTGCACCATACTGGCCTCATCAGATTTGGTTCCCCTTCCTTTGGCCTCATCTTCAGGAGGAGCCATGGGTTCTGAACTCATTTCCAGACCTTCTGACACACATGTCCAGAGCACTCCATCCTTCTCTTCAAACCCTCAAATTGACAGCTTGGTTGCTCCAATTCCTAAGATAGCCAGGCTTCCTAATCTCCCTCAGTCAATCAAACATATCTTAATATCTTCCCATAAGGCTTCGACCAGAATATTATATACCAGCAAATGCAAAAGGTTTTCTACCTGGGCAATGACAAAACATTGACCCTTTTTCTACTTGCATAATTGTTATTCTTGAATTTCTGGTTAAATTGTTTAATGAAGGATCAGTTGCAGCTACCATTTGTGTTCAACTAGCAGCTGTATCTAATTTCCATATGAGCGATTTCATCCCTAACTTGATATCCCACAAACTTTGCAAAGCCTTTCTAAAGGGAACTGTTTTGTTAAGGCCTCCCATAAGACCTCCTCTACCTCCATGGGACCTAATTTTTTTCTGTCCTATCTGATCCTTCCCCATTTAGAACCTGCCTCATCTTGTGATTTAAAATTTATAAGTTGGAAAATAGTTTTCTTGACTGCTATCACTTCTGCTAGAAGAGTTTCAGAACTGCAAGCATTGTGCATCAAGCTTCCATATTTGATTTTTCATGAAGACAGTCTCTCCCTCAGAACAAATCTGTCGTTTCTTCCAAAAGTATGTTCAAACCTAAATCAGTCCATTGAGTTACCATTTTTTTCCCCAAACCATGGCAACAAGGTAGAATATATACTTCACTAGCTGGATGTACATAGACAATTACGTTTTTATTTACAGAGTACAAAATACTTCAGGAAATCTGTTCAGTTGTGTCATTTTCAGAAGCAAAAAAAAGGTGCCCCCATTTCTAAGGTCACACGCTTGAAATGGCTTTCAGGTTGTATAACTTATATACATAAATCTAATGACAAAGCTCTCTCCTTTAGACTCAAGGGCCATTCGACAAAAGCCATGGCAACCTTTTCTGCTTTTCAAGCTAGACAGCGTCTTGATGGCATTTGTGCTGCGGCGACTTGGGCAATGCCTCATACCTTTGTCACTCATTAAAAAGTCGATTTGGCCTCCAGGGACAGGGCCTCTTTTGGTTCCACTTTCCTGGAAAATATACTCCCATGAGCCACCTAGGAAATATGGTGTAGGGATGCTGTTCCAACCAGTAAGAAGGAAGGCGAGATAGGACAACATAAAGTTATGTACTCACCATAAAATTCCATGTTTGTTGTCCATCTGTCCATCTTGCCTTCATTCTTACATCACACCCTCCTTCCCCTACCTATGGTTCCTGGAGAACAAAGAGGTTTTTTCTTGTCAGCAGTGTCTCTGACCTTCTTCATTGTCTTCATATGATGATATGATAATACCTTAGGTACCTATAGTTATCAGCAAACAAGATCTGGGGAGTTGCACCTGAGCATGATTGGACAGGGATACAGCCACAAGTCAGTGGAAGACCTCAAGCTTTAGTAATACAGAGGATCGGTTCTGAACCTAACCAGTAAGAATGAAGGTGAGATGGGCAACAAACATGGAACATTATGGTAAATACATAACTTCTTTTTTCTGAATGCCAGTCATCGCTTTCAAACTCTCCTTAATAGTTTTCTAACCCATTAAATCTAATCTGAATCTATGTAACCATGCAACATTATTTCTTGGTCATTTTCTGATACACCTTCATCCCCAGAAATCTACAGTTGGGTAGTTTACTTACCATAATAGTAGATTTATTGCATTTGATTACTGGGAAAGTCTCACTGGCGAAAAAACTCCTTTGCAGTGGATGCCCAGGAGAAAAGGACAAATATATACACACACAATTAAAACAGTATTCAGAGATTGCAACTTTCTCTGCTAAGACAAAAGGAGTAAAATAAAATACACCTTTACATGCAATGTACAAGGCTGCACTCACAGTGCAATCTACAATATACAGAGCTTCATTCTCATAACATTACACCAGTAATAGTAAGGGATGTATGTGCACAAACTTCAGTTATGAATCTGAAAGGCGAACTATACAATCATACAAACTGCATATTGGGTTGCATGTATGTTGCAATATACACAGTTACTTCTCATTACAACAATTAACAGTGGTGGATGTGTGTCTTGACTTCACTTTTAGATTCACAACAAAATCAGCTGTGAAGATTACTGTATAATAATGAAGTAAGAAATTATGATAACTGTAATACATTTGTGTAAAATAAGAATTTTACACTTGTTTTGAGAAGAAAAGACAAGGCAACAGATTTTGATCCACAGAGAAAAAAAAGGAGAATATATGTGAGATGTTAACTGTAGAAATGAGGAGTAAGGTGGTGTTTAGCCTGGAGAAATGCAAGTGTACACCCAGGAGTCTGCTAGATATTTTTAGTTATGTTTTATGTGATTTTTGATTATTCATTTGTCTGTGAGGGAGAGGAATGGATTTCTACTTTTTGAGGTGTGCCTGGAGTACAGTCTCCTGTTGAGTTGTAGGATGTGGTTACTAGTAGATGGTGTTTGTCTGTACAGTGAAGAATTCTATTAATACAGGTGTCCATGATTATATCATTCAGAGATGGACAGTGTTCTGATTTGTTAATGAGATTATGAGTACTCACTAGCTGTGAAAAAGTTAAGTAGTGGGGAAGTTCTGTCCAGTTTAGCTATTAAGGTAAATTAGCTGTGAATCTAGCAACTTTGTTACAGTACAGCATTGTTCTAGCTGACCTTTCTCCATACATCGTAGGTTTATGAAAATGGGAAAGGAGTAAAGAGTGCTGGAAGAAGATTGGGTGAGGCAATGTGTTTTCTAGCATCATCAGACAGATATGGTTTGATCCTTTCTGGCACTATAGATGTAGTTTGATCCTATAGACTTGAGTTGAGTTTTTGGTTGTTTTTTTAACTGCCTGCTTTAGGTGAAGGTCAAATTTCATGTTTTCATCTATGATTATACCTAGATATTTGGAATGAGTACAAATTTCAGTTTTTGTAACGTCTAATGACATTATGTGGAAAAGTATTTTTTTTTTTTATAGTCAGTTTTCACTTGCATAAAACTACTTTCAATTACTTGTAAACCCTAAAGGAAGTAAAGTCTGTTAGCCATGTTTAAGGAGATAATGGGATCTTGGGCTATTTCTTGTGCTTTTTTCAGGGTTTGGGCAGAACAGAGCAAGGTCGAGTCATCTGCATATTGGACTATGAAGGCGTGCTTATTGCTGAGTGTAGGTCATTTAAAAATATACTAAAAAGCAGAGGGCCAAGGAAAGACCCTTGCAGAAAACTAACAGATAAAGAGAGGAGGGCTGAGAATTAATTTTTCCATTTACGTGCCCAACATTTGTTGGACAGAAACTTTGAAACGAGGTGAGTGATGGACTAGAGAGTCCTAAGGTGGACAGTTTGTATAATACCTTTTGTTAGGATACCAAATAAAATGGACAGACGGCGCAGTGGTAGTGTTGTCACCTCACAGCAAGAGGTTCTCCGGTTCAATTCTCGGCTGGGGTGCCTTCTGTGCTGAGTCTGTATGTCCTTCCTGCGTTCGTGTAGGTTTCCTCCCACATTAGAAAGACATACATATGGAGCATTTCTCCCCAGGCTTCTGCTGAAAATTGGCTTCATTCCAAGTTGGAATTTCCTGGTAAACAAATGTTAAATAAAATTTAAAAAAATAAATAAAATAAAAATGCTTTTTATACGTCTAGGAAGAGTGCTGATACCAAAGTGCCTGCATTTCTATGTAGTTTACATAGTGGTACAGTGTTGGGGACAAAAGCAATTTTGAGATTGTGACAGGTTACTTTCAGTGACATAACTGAGTTGCTGGGCATGGATACATTTCTCAAAAATTTTGGACAGGGGATAGAATAGTTACCGGTCTACAGTTTGAGATGTCTGTGGAGGTGCCTCTTTTATACAGGGGTAGGATGCAAGATTTTTTCCATAGGGAAAAAGCAGGGAACAGCTTTTGGTGATAGTTCTGTTTGCTAAGATGGAAACTACATATGGTAGGGTGTCAGCTACAATCCTGATGTATTCAGCTGGTATACTGTCTGGGGCTAGAGTTGTTAGTTTAAGCTTAAGAAGGTGTCACTTAATGTAGGATGCAGTCACAGGTTTGAAGTTCAGTTTGCTATTGCTGTTGTCTAGTAGAGGAGTGGTGGGCTGGGAGTTGGGGTATTTTAAATGATTAGGGATGCTACTGTTTGCATGAAGTGAATGTTGCATTGAGCAATACCGAAGCTTTGGGGTTGTTTTGCTTTGATTTAAGAGTTTCTACATTTTTTTTTATTTTAATCTTGTATTACAACAATTCTGAGCTGCCTACAGTGTTGTTGGTTAGCCTGACTTATCTTGCAACCATTTTTTTTGTTTTGTTACAGGAACTGACTCTAGCTGTGGAGCTTTTTTTTTTTTTTTTCTATTTCCATGTCAGCCAAGATGCTGAAATGGCTATGACACTTTTAATTCTAAGAGGTGTAAATTCATTTAGAAAACCTAAAAATACTCTGTTTAATTGAGATACAGCTTTATCGCTTCATCTGGGGATGGTGATTTTTAGATTGTCCAGCTACATGACTAAGATATTAATAAAAGTTTCACTCTAGAAGGATTTAAGATTTCTTGCCTGGTTATAGCAGTGTTTTCTTTAGCTACTGTAGTTTGTTACAGCAAATGGAGGGAAATAGTCACTAAGTGAACCTAATAAAGTGCCTGACAAAACAATAGTGTTAGGAGAGATAGTAAGGATCCAGTCAATAAAAAAATTGCCTATTATTAGTTTTATTATGGTGAGTAGGTAGGTGTAGAGATGAGCTGTGTGAGGCCATACAAGTTTATGAAGTTTGTGGGAGAGTCAGAATATAAAGTAAGCCAATCAATCTTATGGTTGCCTGATATTATTGTTTCTTGAGAGATGTCCAAGGATACCCAGCAAAAGAGTTCTTCTGCAGTACTGACACTGCTGCCATGCGGGACATACACTACAATAATGCATATACATTTTGTTTGTTAAATTTAAGGAAATAAATCTGAAGTTCATCATTTTTCATTTGAGGGAAGTTAAGTGGGATGGTAACATTACTAGATTACTTTTGAACAGTATTGCAACATCTCCAGCTTTTATCTTTTTCGTATCTGATCGGAGAATGCTATATCTAGGGGTGGGGGTGATTTCATCTTTTTTTGTATGTTTGTGTCTTGCTTTAGCTATGTCTGAGTTATAGTTCCTATATCTGGAGAGTGCAAGGCTAACCAGCAATGGAATTCAGTTAGATGTTCAAATAGATTACTGCTGCAGTAGCCAATACAAGATACCCCTTATGAAAGATACAATAAGTCTGGCCACCTAAAATGCTTCAGGGTCATTCTTTGCAAGTCATATGTCTGCTCTTAGCACAAGAGGATGTGCTAGCATAAGGTTGTAAAGACATGTCAAAATTCAGAGCTTCCCTATCTGAAACAGGAAGGCTGAAGCCTAAAGCTCTACGTAAGGTCCTGTCAGGAAAGCAAAGGAAGAGGAGTACCCAGCCTAGTCAGGGAAGAGATTATAGGTAGAGTGCTAGTACTGCAACAGTAATTTATTCAAAATAAAGAAGTTATGTCTTACCATAATGTTCCATCTGTGTCGTCGATCTTCATCTATTCTTGACTTATGGGAACAGTTCCAATCCTCGTAACCGATCCTGCCGTTACATAGCTCGCATCAGCCAAAAATATCTCTTGAGCTGCAAGTCTACCCACAATACCCCTCTCTAAATTACCTCGGCTCAAGTTTGCCGCTAGGGAAGAACAGTACAATGAAAGTCAGAAGCAGTGTCCAAGGTGCCCGAAACAATAAAAAAGCAAGAGAGAATAATGCTACACCAGAAACCTGCAGGAGGGATGCAAGAAGAGATAAAGATGAACTACACAGATGGAACATTATGTTAAGACATAACTTCTTTATCCAATGTTGTCAATCTTCATCTATTCTTGACTGATGGGACAGAGTCCCCAGCTACCTTGTATCCTGGGAGGCCATATGGAAGGATATTCCTGGGCACCATAGAGCCAAAAGATGCTCTCCCCCTGGAGACCATATCCAATTTGTAATTCGTCATAAAGGTAAGAGGCTTAGCCCAAGTTGCAGCAGCGCAAATGTTTGGCATTGAAGCTCTGGAATGAAAGACTGTAGAAGTCACCACTGATCTTGTAGAATGTGTGTGGTTTCAGAAGTGTCATATTCAACTTTTTGTATATGAACAATATAAATTCTCTCAACCACCTGGAGAAAGTTACCTTGGAGACCAATTTTCCCAACATTGCACTGGTGAAAGATATAAACAACTGATCAAATTGCCTAAATTGTTCCATTCTACTTAAACAGAATCACAACTGCCTTTGTACATCCAGAAGGTGAAGGCAGTACTCCCCTTTGTTAGAATAACTTGGGAAAAATACTGGTAAGTCTATGCAAAAAAAGTCAGATTTGTTCTGAGTGACACACTGTCCTTATGGAAAATTAAGTAAGGAGCTTTAGAGCATAGGGCTTGTAATTTGGAGACTTTGAGAAATAATGTCTTCCCAGAGAGAAACTTTACATCACAGGTAGCTGCTGGTTCGAAAGGCAGTGCTGTAAGTGACTGTAGTACTAAAGTCAAATCCCAAGGTGGGAGAGGATCCTTAAGGTGGGGGGGGGTGTCAAGTATATAGTACCTTTTATGAAAACTTTGCAAAGCCTGTGGGAAATCATGGGCTGGTCACCAAAACCGATATGAAAGTTCAAAATCGCTGCTAGAATAACTGATTGTAGAAGCAGAGGCTCCCTTATTAAAAACGGCAGTCAAATTCCGAAATTTTTTTCTACTGATGCTGAAAAGGGGTCTAATCCATTATCATAGGCCCATGTAGAAAATCTCTTCCATTTGCTTAGGTAGAGAGTTCTAGTGGATTGTTTATGCAATGCCAGTATAATGTGCCATATGTGAGAAGGTATAGCATAATGCCTGGTGATTAACGGAAGTGGAAGAACCAAGCTGTAAGCTTGAGAGACTGAAGGTTGGGATGCACTAGTCCCTGAGGATGGGACAGTAGATCCGGAACTGGGTCTAGAATCCATGGTTGGCAAAGTAGATGAAGCAAGAAGAAGGGAAACTATATCTGTCGAGGCCAATAAGGAGCAATGTGAACACCTTGCTGCTCAACCGAGATGCTTTCCTGAAAAACATCGGGATCAGAAGAATGGGGGGGGGGACATATAGCAGTCCTAAGGGTCAATCGTGTAGAACAGCATCTCTGGGTGACTTCCCCTGAGGGGGTATTAGGGCAAAGTAGCTTCTGCAGTTGTTGCAGGGACAGGCAAACAACTCACAACAAGGATGGCCCCAACAGAGTAAAATCTCCTTTGCTACTCTGGAGTTCAGAGACCACTCGTGAGGGAGGAGGATGCATCTGCTCAGCTTGTCTGCAATTACGGTGGAAGTCCCTGGGATGTGCATTGCTATCGGAAAGCAGTTGGAAGATATTGTCCATTGCCACACTCAAAGGCCTTCTCGACACAGTGGATAGGACTTGGATGTCCCCCTGTTTGTTGATGTACCAGACTACCAGCATGTTGTCTAATTAAATAATTATCGCCCCTGATGGTAAGGCAGAATGAAAAGCTTGCAATGTTAGAAGCACTGCCCTTAGCTCCAGTACACTGATATGCAGGCTGGCCTTGGAAGGGGACCAAGTGCCTTGGACTGTTTTCCCTAGAAAATACTCCTCCACCCCATCTGGGAAGTGTCTGTGGTCACTATGGCCTTGGGTTGGGGGAAGACAAAGGGTCGACCTTGAATACTCTCTCTTGAATGCATCCACCAAATGAGGTTGTTTTTGCATTGGCTGGAAATGAAAATTGTGGTCCATGGAATGAGCCACAGTTGAGCACTGCCTTGCTAATAGCCATTGGAGAAGTCTCAAGTGGAGTCTTGATAGTGGAAACAAAGTAATAACCACTGCCATGGAGCCCGGAGCATGTAGAATTAACTGAGCAGGTATTTTGTTTGATCACAGAAGTGGCTGGACTTGCATCTGTATTTTCTGCAACCTGTGAAGGGGAAGCGATGCAATGCAAGTATAAGTGTTGAGATGAGCTCTGATAAATTCTATGTCTTGGTTGGGAGTTAACTGGGATTTGGAAGTATTGACTGTTATGCCCAATTGGTGGGACACGTCCAGTATGAAGTCCATGGTCTGTTTCAGTAGATGCATGGTGGAAGCGGTGTGGAGCCAGTCGTCTGGGTAAGGAAACACTCTGAATCCTTGCGGCATTAAATGTGCTGTGACTGCTGGCATGCATTTGGTGAACACCCTGGGGGCTGTGGTGAGACCAAAGGGCAGCGCTCTGAACTGGAAATGACTGGTCCCTATTTGGAAGTGGAGAAAGTTTGTAGACTGTTTGTCCACTTTTATGTGGTAATACGCATCTTGAAAGTTGATAGAGCACATCCAATCATCTTTCTCCAAGAAGGGGAGAATAGACTGAACAGTGACCATCAAGAATTTTGTTTGCTGGACAAATTTGTTTAGAATACTGAGATCCAGAATTGGTCTCTAGTCCCCTGTTTTCTTTGGCACCAGAAAGAATCTTGAGTAAAAACCAGATCCTAATTAGTCTGTTGTGACTTCTTGGATGACTCTTTTTTTCTGGCAGCTTTTGTACTTCTATTGCTGTTTGAACTCTCTGACTGGGTGGAACGTCGGAGAGTTTTGAAGGGGTTCTTGGATAACGGTTGAATGGAATTCGGTAGCCTCTGGTAATTATCCTTTGCATCCAGGCATCGATGGTAATGCATCGTCAGGCATTTGAGTGCAAGGAAAATCTTCCCCCGACTGCTTCCAAAGGTAAGCAACTGAGCCTCCATTCAGGAGTGCTGATAAGATTGACCGGAGAATGAATCTCTGGAACCTTGAGTCTGAGGACCACTCCTGCCCCTTGCACAGCGTCTTCTATCGAAACTCCTCCCTCTGCCCCGAGGGGAGTCTGAACTACGTGTGTCCAGGAAAAGCTTTTGGTATTTTTTTAACCATAATTTGCCACTCTTCTGGTTCCAGCAGTAGGACCCGTTGAGGAGTGGAAAAATGCATGCCCACAGCAGACAGTCTTTCCATACTTTTCACACATGGACAGAGTTTTCTTAACCTTGGGACCAAACAGGGAGGACCCATCAAAGGGGGCATTGACAAAGGAAGATTTGAATGGTCCTGCGAACTCCCACAGGTGCATGTCTTCTTATTGCAATGCCTGAAGCTGCTGACCTGGTCGCCTCTTTGGCTGCATGTGCAATGAGCCTCATGGACAAATTCAATATTAACTCCAAGGTAGCTAGTTGGGAGGCCATTTTCTCCTGGAACCCCTCAGCCACTGCTCCCGCCTGGGTATCTGATAGCTCCTTAACCAGATCCCTTTGGAGTCTAGTAAAATAAAAAATTCAAAGACCTGATGGAGAAGGTTGATGACGCATAGACCTGCCTCCCAAATCCGTCCATCGCCCTGGATTCTTGGTTTCGCAAGTTCTTTCTAAGTAGCAGCCACTACCAACCATGGCATTTACAACCAAGCCCTTAGCCCAGTGGGGTTGGTACTCTGGGGCAGTAAGAATCTTATTAGGTCTCTGGGGGACTGGTTTGACAGTGTCAGGAGCCTTTCAAGCTTGCTGAGCAATTAACTTAATTAAACCGTCAGCGGGTGGTGTCACCCAGGAGGTAGATGGGCATGCACCACAGGCCTGCAAGTACACAGATTCCTCGGAGGATGGGCCTTTGGACTTCCAACCCCCCCCCCGCTTCAGAATCTCCAAAATATCTGTGACAGAGATGTCTTCTAGGTGTGATCATGGGGAACCCTCCCCTTCATCAAAATCCTTGTCTTCTGTGATGGATTCTTAAGGAGAATCGATGTTCTTCCTCTTGCAATCTCTTCCGAGGGGGCTCCTCAGTGGGAATATCTAAGGAGGACTTGGAAGAAGGGATATTCTTAGGAGGCAAGTCTTGCAGACCTGATGCGCACTTCCAGGGGTAACGGTTGGTGCCTAAACTGAGAAGCCTGGAGCCTGAAAGGGTGACTCCAAGAACCCAGGAGCCACATGGGAAGATGCAGTGGCCAAAGCCCTTTCCATGGCCTGAAAGGCAGGACCCCCTGTGGAAGGATAGGAGCCTAGAACAGAGAAAGACAAACTCGGAACCGGGGGTCAGACTCTGCCTCAAGAGTCTGACCTAGCAGACTGGAATTGAGGAAGGATACACCACCACCATAGCTGTAAGGGAAATGGACGGCTCCGTAAAAAAGCTCAGAACCAACAGACCCCCCCCGCCCATGCTCGACAGTGAAGACACAGTCCTGTTGGCCCAACAGCGTTGATGGTACTGAAGGGGCAAGATCAGTTCCGAGGATCGGAACCATACCCATCAGTCAAGAATAGATGAAGATTGACATCAGATCTAATGTTATGATAAGTAAACTATACAACTGTACTGTGTTCTTCATTAGATCATTGCAGCAGTAGCTATTAGAATATTGGACCACTCCAACAAAGCTCAGGAAGAATGGGTGGATGAAGAGTCCAGCATTCTCTGAAGGACAGCTATAGCAAAGCCTACACTGGCTCTAGAAGTTTAACCCAACTTTCACTGATTGGTGAAAATGTGAAAAGAGGACCAAGTAGCTGCTTCCACGATCCACTCCTTTCAATAAAGCCTCAGAAGTGGCTACTTTCTAGTAGAAAGAGCTTGAACATTTCAAGAAGGATTTTTACCATGGTTAGAATAGCAGAAATTAACAATATAAAAAAGCCATCTAAAAACAGTTTAAATACTGGCTGTCTTTTTTTACCATCATAGGACACAAAGGGTTTTGTTCAAATGATACCTCAGCTGCTTATGGACACTCAGGCAATGATGAAAACTCTCTCCCTTGTTTAGAGGGAAAGAAAACGAAGAGTTGGATAGCCTGAATGAAAGTAAATTGAGAGACAGTTTTAGCATACAGACAAGACGAGGCTGATTCTCAGACTCACCTTACCTTTGTGAAAGATAAAAAAAGACTAGATGGACATGAGGGCCTGTAAACTCATGTAAATGTTTAACAGAAGTCAGAGACAGCAGCAAAATTTGAGGTTAGAAATTATAGAGAAGAACTAGCTTATGGTTTAAAGAGAGAGAACGTCTCCAAAAGAAAACAAAATTAAAGTCCAAGTCCCAAGAAGCAGCCACCTTTTTTTCTTGGTGGCATGATGTGCAACCCCCCCCCCCTTTAAAAAGTGTTTGATCCGAGATAAGGAAGAAAGAAGAGGATCCAGTGGCAGATATGCTGAAATGGATGAGAGGTGTAACTTTAATGAAGTGTCTGCTACGTGAGAATTGAGCATTCACACACTACTGAAGAAACAGGGGTGCTCCAGCTTAAGATGGGTCTTGCGCTCTATTTTCGGCACCAAAAAGAAAATATTTTTCATTTGGCTAAGTAAGATATTCTGGGAACATTTTTTTTTTGTTTTCTTTAACTTCTGTTGCACATACCTGGGGAGAAAAAGGTGACTAAAAGGGTTGAAGCGCCTGTCATCCACACATTTAGACTAAAATTTTGAATGTCGACATAAATCAAGGATTCACTGTCCCATGTGAGTAAGTCCAGTATGTGAGAAGGTCTTGGTAAATGCTCTTGGTCAGCTGTATGAGAAGGGTGAACCAGATTTGTCTGGGCCAAAATAGAGCTGCAGTATCTTTGGCAAGTCCTTCCTGATTTTTTGAAGGGCTTTGGACAGTAGAGGACTGGGTAAAAAAACAAAGAAACACCCCTCAACATGGGTTGAGTGTGTCCATTAACCAACCAGCTTAAGTTGTCCATGTAGACAGGTGGCAAGCAGATCTATCTCTAGAGTTCTCTACTGGTACTATCTTCAGACAGACCTCTAGGTATGGCATCCACTTGTGAGGGTCTCTTGCACATCTGCTCAAAGAATCTACAACTTATGTTGAGCTCTGATAGAATGCAAGTAGCCTGTAAGGTCATGTTTTGCTGAACTGTTACATCCCAAGCCAAAGATGATTTCAGAGCTTGCAGTGGATTTATCAGGGCCATCACTTCTTTCACATTTGTGCCTGCATTGTAATTTTCAAATTCCCTGCACAGTGACACTCTGACAGACATACCCCCCACCCAAGAAAAATCAAAGGCCACTGATTGAGAAGGGTTGAATGGCAATAAAGGAACTCTTGGTTTGCAAAGTACGATTGGGCCACCAAGTTCTTTCTTCACAAAGATGAGAACTCAGAATGAAAAGACAGCTAGTATGTTGGGTTCAAACTGATTTAAGGAATCACTATATTTTTTCTCATATCAAGTCTGGCAAATGGAATCATAAGGATACAAGAGGCTATGAATCTTAGAGCTTTCAAAAATTCTCTGCAGTGGATACTGTCTACTGGGAAAAAATGAGAAAGTGATGATGGTAAGAAATATTTTCTTGAGGAAGAAAAGCTGTCAGAGGGGTGCCAGAGGGCATCCCAAAGAAATGGTCTGTGAAAGGGTATAAGGAAAACTTTTTTTTTTAATTTTGTGTGAAACCTAGCTTGTTACCAGAGCATCTTTGACGGAAGATGCTGAAATCAGGCAATCATCCAGTTATGGGCATAAGTGAATGTCCTGAAGCCGTAATGAGCTATAAATGCATCAAAGCACTTGGTGAAGACTCTTGGAGTGGTAGACAGACCAGGAAATAAAGAAGTAAACCGAAAGGCAAAGAACCTTAAAATAAGATATGTGCTTTTGCGAATGCAGATATGTAAACAAGCATCTTTCAGGTTCATATTGACCAGGAATGTATTTGAGGAAATGACAGAGAAGAGTCTACACTGTCGACATTGATGAATTCTGGTATGTGTATAAAGGTGCGGAGTTTGAAAAAGTCTGAAATGCTTCTCAAGTGCCTTCCTTCCTAAGAGCCAGGAAAAAGTCTGGAATAAATTTTCCTTATTGAGCTAAGGGGACACCTTAAACAGAAGTTTTGAAATGACATGACGCTAAAAGATAAAGCTGGCCTTTTGGTGGCTGAGGAATTCCAGATGGAACGGAAGTGGATGCCCACCAAAGCCTACATCTGTGCTCTGTGATACTTAGCAACCAACACTCATGTCACTGATTGACACGCAGGAAGACAGATGATTGCCTGCAATTTTTAGAAAAAGGCTGTATGGTGAGGGAGGGGATGACAGGAGGCAAGGGTAGCCATACGGTTTTCTTGTGGAAGGAAGACCCTAGGGACCCATCCACTTTCTTTTTAGTATCACCTTGCCATTTACTTTTGTATTGCTGTTTGGCAGATTTTTGCTGTACTGACTTGAAAGATTTTCAAAAAATGGCCCTGGATTACAATGGTAGTTTAGGAATGGGAGGAAAGAATAAATCCACTGTATTAACTTACCTCTCTCTTACATTTTATTTGAGAACCTCTGCAGAGAAATTATCAAATAAAGTCTTGGTTTACACCCTCTGGGAAATGATTGTGTCTTATTCCAGTAATTTCTTCACATAACCATCTCAGCAGTCCTGGGAAACAACATCTACAGTACCATATGCATATTTGATAAAATATTTGGTAACATGAGATACAGAATTGACCACTTCCAAAAGAATGGAATTAACCTCAGAGTTAGGCAGATTAGCTAAAGATTGCTGCATATTAGCAAACATGGACAAGAGTTACTTTTAACACACCAGTTTGTCAATTTATGGCCCGAAAAGCTATGGTAGGAGGGCTATAGATTATTCTGTCAAATATAACAAACTCTGCTATTCTTGTCATTAGGAACTAGGTTAGCAGAAAAAAAAGTTTCAGTATCTCCCTCTGTGTCTAAAGAAATAATGTCAAGATCAGCAAAAGGATTATTACAAAGATAATCGGTTTCTCTGAGCTGAAAGAAAGTACAATTGTGTAAAATCTTACCATGAGAGCAGATGTCCTTTCCTTCACCATTACAGCATTCTTCACCATTGGGATTCCCTGGCCCATGAAGCCTGACATCCTGCCAGTATACAAAAGCTTACTGTTGCTTTAAGGCACGCATACGTCACATATACTTCTCATATAGCATACGGCATAAATGATGTCTGGCTATATCACCTCAGAATTGATAGCACAATCCAAGGAAAACCAAGAGGTACCCAGCACATCCAGGAAGATAATGGACCGGGGGAGGAGGGGAGGGAGTGAATACTGCAACAGTGAAGGAAAGGATATCTAATGTTATGGTAAGATTTTCAGAACTGTACTATGTCCTTTCATTGACTGGTTGCAGCATTATTAACCATTTGGGAGAGAGCCAAAGCTCAAGCAGAAACATGGGAGGAAGAAGGACAAGCAGAGCTCTCTAGGACGCCATACAGGATGGCGCAAGCAAAACCAGCTCTAACTCTGGAGATTCCATCCAACCTGTAGTGCTTGGTAAAAGCATGTACAGAAGTCCAATTATCTGCTTCAAGAACAGAGTTAGTATCCAACCCCTTGAAAAAATCACCAGAAGAAGCTACAGCTCTAG
The DNA here is from genome assembly GCF_019279795.1 of Protopterus annectens. Lineage (NCBI taxonomy): Eukaryota > Metazoa > Chordata > Ceratodontiformes > Protopteridae > Protopterus > Protopterus annectens. Next base: position 277,164,859 of record NC_056728.1, read on the forward strand.
TAGAATAAGCCTTTATTGAAGAAGGAAGGCTCTTACCATGAAAAGTACAACAAAAAAAAAAGCCTTTGAGATCCAAGAAGAAATAGTATGTTTGGATACAGCTATACCCAAGGACCTAGGATGAAATGAAACAAGCAACTGATCAGATTTTCTAATACACTTAGTATTATCCAAATAAAATCAGAGTTGTCTATGCATATCCAAAGTATGCAACACCCTTTTACTGGCAAACTGCCAAGAAGAAGAAAAAGTAGGCAAATGAAAAGACTGATTAAGTGACAACTCATTAGCCACCTTGGGCATAAAAGAAGGATTAGTAAGCAAGGACAACCTGTCCTTATGAAACACCAAAAAGGATGACAACCCATAAGGTCTTAAAAGCTCAGACACCCATCTGGCAGAAGTAAGGGCCAACAAAAGAAGCGTCTTCCAAGAGCAATGCTGTAAGAAAGAACAGGCTTCCTTGGATACCTAATATAAAGTATGTCCTTAAGGAAATGTTTAGATTCAAATCTAAAAGCTAAAGGAGGAGATAAAGGCAGACAAGCAGAGATGGCTGATAAGTGGACTTTAACAGAAGAATACACAAAACGTACAGTTTTGTACCTACCATAAATGTAGATGTTCGAGTGTAAACACTGCTGCAGTCATTACAGTTGGGGTTATCCTGCCATCAGGCGGTTCCTCAGTCGGCCTGAGTTCCAAAGTCTTAGTCCGGCATTGGCTGATGTTGCCTCCTTACTGACGTCAGTGCGACAGGGGTATTTAAGATGCAGCCGACGCCATTTTCTTCAGTTTTTCTTGCCCCAGATGTCAGGTGCCCCCAAATAGGTAAGCGATTAAATTTGCTAGTAAAATATACGAAAGAAAAGCAAACAACCATTTTTAGTTACCAGCAAATACTCCCCGTAGGTGATAAAAGGGTAGATTAGCTAGGAAGTACCAGAAAGTAAGAGGGGAAGGAGGGAGGGTAACCTGGACTGCAGCAGTGTTTACACTCGAACATCTACATTTATGGTAGGTACAAAACTGTACTATGTTCATCATGTTACACTGCTGCAGTCATTACACTTGGGTGGAATCCCAAAGCTGAGGTAGGGAGGCTGGATCTACAAGGCATTAGGGGTGGCTATAAGACCCTGCAGGACAGCAGTGGTGAAGCCAGCTCTGGATTTGGAGTATAAAGGCAAATGGCAATGTTTGGTGAAAGTATGCACAGAACTCCATGTTGCTGCTTCCAAAATATCCTTGGTAGGTACCCCTCTAAGGTAGGCAGTTGAAGTGGCTGTTGCCCTGGTGGAGTGAGATCTAATGCTGCTAGGTACAGTTTTCCCATGGTGGGTATAGCAGACACGTATACAGTGTCCTATCCATTTTGAAATAGTCTGCTTTGAAATGGCTTTTCCCTGTGCTCCTGCAGCATATGCTACCAATAACTGGTCAGATTTTCTGAAAGCTTTGGTTTTGTCCAAGTAGAAGCGTAACTGCCTGTGAATGTCCAAGTAATGTAGTAGTCTTTGCCCTTTGTTCTGTGGTTTTGGATAGAAAGTTGGCAAGTGAATAGTTTGGTTTAGAGCCACATTTGATATCACCTTTGGCATAAAAGTAGGGTTAGTTCTTAAAGACACCCTGTCCTGGTGGAAGATGAGGAAAGGTTCCTCTGCCATTAGTGCCTGTAATTCTGAAACTCTTCGTGCTGATGTTATTGCCAGTAGCAGAGCAGTTTTCCAAGAGATGTATTTTAATGCTGCTGTGTTAGCAGGTTCAAAAGGAGGTAAAGTTAATTTTTCCAAAACAAAGTTGAGGTCCCAAGTTGGTGTAGGTGCTCTACGGGGCGGTCTTATGTCTTTAGCCTCTCTGAGGTACTGCTTGAGCAAAGGATTAGAAAAAATTGGTGGATCCATGTTGTAATGAGCAGAAATAGCTGAGGTGTGGATCTTGATGGATGAGAAGGAGAGGCCCTTGTCCAGCATCTCCATTAATTATTGAAGTATCTGAGGAATGTTTGGGACAAGCTTGGTTCCAGGCACAGAATCTCTTCCATTTTTCCGAGTAGGCTTTCCTGGTGCTAGGCCTTCTGGCCACCAGAATGACATCTATAACAGCTTTGGAGAGAGGCATTGCTTGCCTGACTAAGGAATTTTCCATGCAGCTAGATTTAAGGTCTTTAGCTGGCTGTGAAGTATCTGATTGTTGTGCTGTGTCAACAGCTGTAGGATTTGAGGCAAAATCCAGGGTGGTTCTTGTGCTAAGTTCTTTAAGATTGGGTACCAGTGCTGGCGTGGCCAGTCTGGTGCAATCAGGATAATTTTTGGCTCTTCCTGCCAGGCTTTTATGAGTACCTTTGGAAGGAGAGGTAAAGGAGGGAAAGCGTATACTTGTAGTTCTTTCCAGCTGAATGAGAGGGCATCCACTTTCCAGGCTTATGGATGGTAGCTCCTTGTGCAGAATTTCTGTAATTGGCAGTTCATTGGAAATGCAAATAGATCTGTCCGGGCTCCACCATTTTTGTGTTATCATTCTGAATACTTGTGGGTCCAATTTCCATTCGCGGGGGTCCATGATGTTTCTGCTTAAGTCGTCTGCCAGTGTATTTTTCTCTCCTGGCAGGAATTGTGCTTGCAGATGAACTTGGTAGTTTAGAGCTGTGTTCCACAAGGTCATGGCTTGTCTGCAAAGGGGGTAGGAGTGTGTTCCCCCTTGCTTGTTTATGTACCACATAACTGTTGTGTTATCTGTCTTTAGAAGTAATTGTCCTGGATGCAGCAGGTCCTTGAAAGCTATAATTGCATTTTGTACAGCTAGCATCTCTTTTTGATTGATGTGGAGATGTCTTTGATCTGTGGGCCACTCACCCTGGATACATTTTCCTGCCATGTGTGCTCCCCAGGCGTAATCCGATGCATCTGTTGTCAGTGTTTGCCTGGCTATGGGTTGAGTGAAAGGCTGTCCCTTGCTGAGGTGACAAGCTTGAGCCCACCATCGAAATTCCTGTCGAAGGCAAGGAATTAATGGTATAACTCTTTCCAAACTTTGACAGTGTTGAGACCATACACTCTTTAGGTACCATTGAAGTTTCCTCATATGCAGTCTGGCATATGGAATTAGTAGTATGCAAGATGCCATGAAGCCCAAGGCCTGCAGAATTTTTCTTGCTGGGAGTTGGGTCTTTGTTGCCATTAAATGAAAATATTGAGTCAGTTGTCCTTGCTTGTCTGGTGTGAGATAAGTCATCTGGGCCATTGTGTTCAAGCTGGCACCCAGGAATATTATCTGTTGTGAGGGCACTAGTTTTGATTTCTTTTCGTTTACTGTGTACCCCAGGCAACTTAATAACTTTTTTATATATGCCATATGTTTTAGTAGAATGTCCTTGCTCTCTGTTTGAATTAGGCAGTCGTCCAGCGATGGGTAAATTTGAATTCCTTTTTGCCTGCAAAATGCAACTACTGGTGCCAGGCACTTTGTGAAGACCCTGGATGCAGTAGATAAGCCAAAGGGCAGTGCAGAGAATTGATACTGCATTGAACCAACTAGAAATCTGAGGTATCTTCTGCAGTTTTGTCTGATAGGGACATGCAGGTATGCCTCTTTGAGGTCCAAAGTCATGAGCCAAGCTTTCTTGCCCAGCATGGGAAGAAGCTGCTGTAGTGTCAATATTTTGAATTTCGGAACATCCAGGTAAGTGTTTAGAGAAGAAAGGTCCAGAATGGGTCCCCAGGCTTTGTCCTTTCTGGAAACCAGAAAAAGTCTTGAGTAAAATCCTTGTCCTTGCTCCTGTGGTGGCACCTTTTGAATAGCTCTCATGTCCATGAGTGCTGTAATTTGTTTTTGAGCCTCTGCCCATTGATTTGGTGGCAGATTTGGCATTCCTTTTAACCTTGGCAGAGTGTGAAAGTGGAACCTGTAACCTTGAGATACAATGTTGAGAACCCATTTGCCTTGGGTGATGCAATGCCAATTGTGATAGAAAAGTGCCAGTTTTCCTCCTAAGGGGGCTGCCAAGACACAGCTGTTTGGCAGCTGCAGTGGAAAGTCATTGAGGCTGCTTTTTATAAGGTTGAGGCTGTCTTCCCCTTCTTTCTGGCCTGGTGCACCCCATTGTCGAGGCCTGTAAGGGCCTTGTGCCTATACTCTACCTCTTGGGCGTCTGTATCTGCCCCTTTGTGGTCTGTCTGTGACTGGAAAGGACCAATTCTTTGTTGGCCAATTTCTGCTAAAACGAGGAGGCTGAACCTGTAAGAAATCTTTCACCATTTGCATAGATTTTGCCTTATCCTCCATCTTCTTTAATACCTCCTCTGCCTCAACTCCAAACAGCACATCCCACTGCAAGGGTGCATCCAATAATTTGACCTTAACATGTTCTGGTAACGTATGTTCTTTTAACCAAGCATACCTTCTAATGACAGAGGCTGTAACTGCTGCTCTACAGGATGCCTCTAAGGAATCAAACCCACATTGTAAAGTATGTTTTCCCACTTGTTCTGCTGCATGCAATAAATCTTGCATTTCTTTAAAATTAGGAGGATCTGAGTCTGGAAGCATCTTTTGTTTTAACTGAGACATCAAAAATTGCTGATATTTTAGCATGTGAAACTGGCAATTTAAGGCTCTCATTGCTAAAGTTGCAGACGTATATACCTTCTTTCCCCATCCGTCTAATGCTCTGGAATCTCCGTCAGAGGGAACTGTAATGAGGCCTTAATCCTTTGGGTCCCCTGAGAAATAGTTTCAAACTCAGCAACAGGGCTTTTGCACAGAAATTTGTGAGAGTCAGGGACTCTGTAATATCCATCAGGTTTAACTGGGGCTGGGGGTAAGGAGTCAGGGTTTAAACTGGATTCAGTGTACACATCATCCACAATATCTAAAACTGGTGGGATAGCAAGAGGTCTGTGTTCAGGCAATAAAAGGAAGTCTCTGAGCCTTTTCCTGGATTCTGAGTCATCCTGGCCTTCCCAATGGAAATGTTCCCTCATGGTATGCATGGTTTCCCCAAAGGAGCAGTCCTCAGGCGGGGAGGCTGAGGGAATAGATTCCTCAGCATCAGAATCCTCATAAGGGGTAAAGAATATCCTAGGTCTGAGGATGAGTCTGAGGAAATGGACACCTGGTCGGAGGATTCATAGTCTGCATCCTGTCTGGGCCTTTTATCAGGAGGGGGATGGGACCTCCTGATCAGGTGATTAAGGTCTTCGGCCATTTTTAGCATTTGTTTCTTAGGCATGGAAGCCTGTCCTGGAGAGAGTTGTGTCTGTTTCTTTGCTTTTAAGGAGGGCTTAGACTTAGCAGAGGGTTTAAAAGTTAACTGGGTAGGTCTGAAAACACCCTCTGTAGCTGTGGATTGCTCAGCTACTTCGGTTCCCTCTGTAGGGTTTGGATCGGAAAGCTGAACACCTAGCAAGTCCGAAGGCCCAGCCAGCTCCACGTGGGAGTCGGAGGTGGTTTGTGGTTCTGCGGAAGCGGTTGTCAGGGGCTGCGTAAGCGCCTCGCTGAAAACCGGCGACCGGCCTAGAAGAGGCCTCGTCGTCAGTTTTGGGCCTCGGATGCCTGTCCTTGCGCTTTTTATGCATTCCAGTTGTCGGAAGTTCCGACGGCATGGTGTAATTGAATTTTCTCCCAAAATAATGTCGGGCAAAATCAAACCGACATTTAATAGTGCGCTTGTTAAACCTAGCACAAAACCGACAACCAGTGACGTCATGGTCAGGGCCTAGGCACGGAATACAACAGGAGTGGAAGTCCTTATGAGGTATTTGCTTCCCACAAGAAATACAATTAACAACTTTTACTGACATCGGTCTGAGGCAAGAAAAAGTTTCCCCAACGGGGTACTTAGCTTTTTAAGAAGACTTTGGTTCTGGATTCGGAATGAAAATCTCAGGAGTCGGCCGACCAGCACTTGCAAACTGCTTCTGCTTCGGGCACCACGCGGCAAGAAAGACTGAAGAAAATGGCATCGGCTGCATCTTAAATACCCCTGTTGCACTGACGTCAGGGAGGAGGCAACAGCAACCAACACCGTACCAAGACTTTGGAACTCAGCCCGACTGGGGAACCGCCTGACGGCAGGATAACCCCAAGTGTAATGACTGCAGCAGTGTAACACAATCAACATCCAGCACTGAGCAATTCACACAAGAAAGAACCAATGGAACATCCACAGTAAGGGGATCCAGGTTACGAGAGAGACACCAAACAGAAAACCTCTTCCATTTGGATAAGTGGGATTTCCTAGTATTGAGTTCCCTGGCCTCCTGCAGGACCCATGTCCTCAGAAAAAAAGGTGTCTATGTGGAATCAAAATCCTATCACTCAAAGTCTTGTCTTATGTAAGTCCATCCTGTGAGGTAGCTTGTGATGATTGCCCTTGGCAAAATGCAGAAAAGGAGGGAATCAATGTTGTCTCGGCCAAAAGGGAGTCACCAAAAATATTTTGGAAGCATTCTGTTGAACTTTGACCAGGACTTTTGGAATAAGAGGAACAGGAGGGAATGCACAAAGAAACATCCCCTTCCAAGAAAAAGACAGGGCATCCACCTTCCACACCAGAGGAATTGGGACTCTGGCACAAAATAGAGAACGTTGTCTGTTCAGAAGAGAGGCAAGTAAATCTACTTGAGGAGTACCTCATAGGTGGACAATGTCTGGAAACACATCCCTGTGAAACATCCATTCGTGGGACTGAATTAAAGATCTGCTCAGTGTGTCTGCCACAATGTTTTGACCTGAGGGAATGCAAACTGCCTGAATAGTTACTTGATACTGGACAGTAAGATCCCATACAAGAAGTGTTAACCGGCAAAGCAGGTAAGATCCTGTTCCCCAGTTTGTTTATATACCACATCACTGTGGTATTGTCTGTAAACACCTTGAAAGGTCCTGTGGAGAAGAGAGGATGAAAAGCCTGAAGAGCCAGCAGAAGAGCTCTTATCTCTTTGACACTGATGTGTTCCTTCTGTTGAACAGGCGACCACACCCCCTGTACTTTCAAGGAGACAAAAGACATTCCTCATCCCACACCTGAAGCATCTGAAAACAGTTCCAGAGAGGGAAGATGGGATGAAAAGGGAACTCTGGATTTAGAGAAAACTGTTGGATCCACCACTGAAGTTCCTTCTGGAGACAAGGAAGCAGAGGAACTGCAAAGTCAAGAGGATGTGCATGATGAAGCCAAACTGTCTTCAGGAATCACAAACTTTCTCTCGTGGAATTTGGCCACAGGGAGCATAGGGATGGTAGATGCCATAAATCCCAGAGCTTTCAAACTTCCTGGTTGTTAGAGGCCAGAGGAAGGAGATTTTGAAAGAAGGAGATGAGAGTTAAGACCGTGGGAAGAGGCAGGGATGTCAGTATAGGCACCAAATGAATTCTGCAACTTAGAAAAACAAGATCCTGAGAAAGAGTCAGATAAGACTTTTTGATGTTTATTGTGAATCCTAGGCTCTGAAGAAAGGAAATGGCAAAATGAAGATTTTGCAACAGGATCTCTGGAGAGGAGGTTTGAAAGTAAGGAAATATTTGGATCCCCTGAACCATGCAAAAAGCAATCACAGGAGCAAGGGTTTTTTGAAAAAGTTTGGCAGGAGCCAAACGAAAGCGCTTAATTTATACTGTCTTTTTACGCTTTGTGGATTTGTTAAATTAAACCCTTGCTGAGTATTATTCAGTTGGACATTCGTTTTTTGTGGGTTTTGTGCCATCATACTTTCGTTGAGCAAGTCTGTTTTTCTTGGTTTACGTTTGGTTTGCTTATACTCTTATCCTTTTGGTGAATACCCTTAGGGAAGTAGAAAGGCCAAAGGACAAAGCACAGAAATGAAAAATACCAGAAATCAACAGAGAAAAGCAAAAACTACATGACAGGGTGATGGATTGGAATATGGAGATAAGCAACCTTGAGATCCAGAGATACCATGTAAGCCTGATGAATCAAAAGAGTAAACAGAGTCTGAAGGGACAACATTTGAAAAGTGGGTACCTTCAGAAAGGTGTTGAGATGAGAGAGGTCTGGAAGTGGTCTCAATGTACCCTCTACTCCAGAATGTTTCTACTTCCCAGAAAAAAGCCTCCTCCCCTTTGGGATACAGGCACCTCTTGAATAGTACCCTAAGTCATAAGGACTCAAACTGCCTCTGGGGAAAAAAAGGAAGTTTTTCCTGAGGAGGCAGAGGAATGCCCATAAAAGGGGGATCGATTTCCACACAATGAAAACTCCCTAACGAATAAAGGACAGAACCCAAGAATCTTGATCAATCTGAAGCCAAACAGGAACAGAGACAGAAAGGCAAAGAGAAAGAGTAACATGGCTGGGAAGAGATGGACAGTCAGACAGCACCTAGTTTGTCTGTAAAGGAAGACTTTGGAGTCCCTGAAGTCTGAGTAGCCTTAACAGGAGGAGCCCATTTGCCACTCGTTTTGCCCTTAGTAGGAGGACGAGACTGTCTGCAAACAAAGGCTGGCTTGTTGAGGTAGTTTCTCTGAAATTTAAGAGGAGGAGAAACATACACATGCTTGAGTTCTTCTAAGGCCCTCTTCTTATCCTGAAGGGACTTAAACCAGCAGCAGCTTCCCCAAAGAAGTATTTACATCAAGAGGGGGGATCCATCAACTTAGCCTTGATATCATCAGGCAATGGTTGAAGCAGAAGCCAAGAATATCTCCTCAGTACTAACCTAAAAGCAGCAGCCCTATAAGAGGCATCTGGTGCGTCATAACTACACTTGATAAGGGAGAGAGCAGCAGATTTGCCCTCAGAAACTGGGAGTTCAGAAATAACCTGACAAGCCTGAGAAACAAGAGTCAATACATACCTGGACATATGGTTCTGATAATTAATGGCCATAAAAGCCAAGGTAGCCGAGGTGTAAACCTTCTTACCTAGCCTTTCCATGAGTTTGCTGTCTTTATCATAAGGCAATAAACTTGGGAGAAGGAAGCAACTGAGGGGGTCAGCAGCAGGACACTTGTACAAAATATTACAGTACTCAGGCACCTTATAAAACATTAGGCTTTTTGGGAGCAGGAGCTGAGAATCATGAGCTTTAGCGGCATTAGAAAACGTATCCAAAAAAGCAGGGAAAATGGATTTCAGGGATCTGAGCTCAATCCTATTTAAAAAAATTCCATCATCCTGGAGATTGTGTCCCCAAAAGAAATTTCTTCAAAGGGAGTATCAGGACTGTTAGATTCCTCTTCCTCTGACCCATAGTCCAAAGGACAAGGAATTTAGGAAGAGTAAGCAAGGGATTCCTCATCAGAATCCAACTCCTCAGAGGAATCCTATTCCCTGGATTTATTAAGAGGTGTAGAGGGCTGGGGGGGACTGGATCAGAACCCCCTTGAGGAGGCTTTAATGCCATCAAAGTATTAAACAAACCCTGAGTGAAGGCCTGCACCTCACTTTGAGGATCCCTAGGAGCAAAAGAGATAGGTTTATGTTTTTGTTTTTTTCTTTAATGGGACGTCTGCCCTATAAAACTTGGGCTCTGACTCAGGATGTCATTCAACAACAGTAGTTGGGACTTCTTCCCAAACTAAAATCAGAGAAACACCCCTTAGGCCCCCTGGAAATAATCAACCATGGTTCCCCCTGACCATCCGAAACAGATGTCTGTAAAGCCTCATTAGACATTGTGAAAGCCAGATCCCCGCTGGCCTCTAGCCTGGTCACAGCAGAGGAATCTGACAACAAAGCCGAGCAAGCCTCTGGGTTTTCATTGACCTTGGCAGAAACGTCTGGTGGAGACTGGACAGCGGAAGATTCTGGTCTTGGTTTCTTAACCTTCTTTCCTAATGGCTGACCCTCAGGACAGGAAGTTCTTTCCATGGTATCCTGAGCGAGATGCTCAAGTCGCTGATTGTCTAGATACAATGCTGGGGAAGATAGCCTACTACACAGAGTCTTTGGTATGAAACCCTGACAAATGGAACAAGACCTATAGTTGTAAGAGGCTCCTAGGCAAAATAAGCACTGGCCGTGGAGATCTTTATGTGGAATCTAAAATGTAAAGAAACAAGCCAACAGCAACCAGGTATCTTTGCTTAATATAAATAACAGAAAAGTTGCATAAATAGTAACAAAGCGAAGACTAGGCTCCAGCTTTTCTCCAAAGGCAGACTGCTTTAATGGTGCACACAAGCGCTTTCACAATAAGCTTCTTCATGTGTATTATTACCATCATTGACACACCCTTTTTATACCATCAGACTTCAGCTTAAAATTAGTTCTTAAAAACATATTACATATAATCTAAAATTTCATACTTATATTAACTTGTACTAATAAAACAATAAATACAAACATTTGTCATATAAATATATAACATAATTATCTACGCAAAGGTCTATTCTTTAAAACAGGTCTCAATGAAATATAATCATTGAGACCACGATCTGCATTATCCCTCAGCCTCACTATCTATTCTACTTCCAACTCTTCAGTTTTATTTCTGATATCCCCTCCTCTCTTATTTTCAAAAACTTTCCCCAGTACTCTAAATTTAAAATTATGTTGAATACTAGTTTCTTTTACACGTTTACCCAAACCGTTAAAATTACTTTCTTTTCTAATATGGTAAATGTGTTCTCTAATTCTGTCCTTTAATGATCGGTCAGTTTTTCCTACATAGAATTTATTGCAAATTTGACAATTAGCTAAATAAATTACGTTTTGTATTACAGTTAGCCTTAGTCCTTAAATAAAAAATATAAGATATTAACCACTTGAAGCAACAAAAAGGCAACAAAAAATTAAACCTCGATGGGGCACTTCTCTACAATGGCTTGGAGACCAGCAAACAGGACGAAGGCATGCAGAATGACAATTGGAAGATGCACTCAAGACTGGCTGACAGGACACAAGCGATCGAGAGATGTGTTCAGACTGGCGGCAAAGAAATTCTGAGGATGGTATGCCCGGACATCACCTTTAAGCCCTATGCTACTGTATGTGAGAAGCAAACTTGACGTATGACATACCTTAAAGCAACAGTAGGCTTTTATATAGTGGCTGGATGTCCCCTTTTGAGAAGAGAAGGTTAAGAGGAAGAGACAAATGTTTGGCCTTTTGAGGTTGCTTTTTTAGAGTGTCCAAACAAATGGTCTTTGGAGTTAAAGCCATAGGGTGCCGCCCAGTGACCATTGATATTTTCCCTCACCAGTGCCTGATGTATGCTCCTCTCACCCTAAGACAGAATAGGATGTACTTCTCCCTTATTGGCAGACTCTGTTAGATGAACAGTCTCTATGGTCATGCAAGGGTCCTGAGTCATAGCAGCCTTCAACTAGATGCACTAGCGGACCCCACAGAAGTAGGCTGATTGTTTGAGGGCTGCATAAGTACCTCCATGAAGTCGCTGGCCACAGACCATATAAAAGAGGAGGAAGTACGGGTTCCACCACTCATCTCTCATGTCAGCTTTTTCTCCTCCTTGTCTTGGGGGGATGAGGTCCACTGCTATGAAAACAACTGACATGGCAGTTCACGCCAAGTCCATTAGACATCTGTTTTCCAGAAATACGTGTAAAGCATTTAGCCTACTCCTAACTGTTTTTAGAGTAAAAGAAAGACAAGCAGATTAATGATGTCATGTTCTTCAGCTGTCCTCTGCATATTTCAGGAACACGCACAGTGGCCAAGATTAAACAAATTCAAGAGGGGCTCTACAAGGTTGTGTCTAAATATGTTTATTAGGCTTCCAAATAAATCATCTAAGCCCACAGAAGTGTTTTTTTTTTTTTGCAGATCCTGAGGGGTATACCAGACTCAGATTTGTGGGACTAAGATGACTGATTCTGGGAAAGGTTAGCAGTAAATGTATCTGCAAATAGGTCAGCTATGCCTTTAGGGTCACAGTGGGTGGTACCATTTTGGGTTAGTTCAGAACATTGTTGAGTATTATTTCCTAACTTTCTGATGTAATTAAAGAATGATGGATAACTATCCTTGGGTTCATATGAACTTGCTGTTGGTAGCTTATATTCATATTTTATCTTTTTGATAGTGTTTCTGATGTAGGTAAATTGGATTCAAATATTTCAACTATGTCTTTAGGGTCACAGTGTATGGTACCATTTTGGATTAGTTCAGAACATTACGGAGTGCTATTTCTTAACTTTCTGATGTAATTAAAAATGCTGGATAATTATCACTGGCTTCAGATGAACTTCCTGCTGGTACCTTACATTCCTTTGTTGATCTTTTAGCAGAGTGTCTGACAGAGGTAAATTAAATTTGTTACAGGATTTTTTTTCTTTTGCTGTGGAGACTAATTTACTCTGGTGAACTACAAGATGGTTTACTTTTACATTTCCCATTTTATCTGGTTCTACAGGGGACTGCTAGATCAATACACACATGCAAGGGCCAGTACAACTCAGATGCTGAAGTAGCAGCTAATGCTACATGGAGACTTGTAACATTACTTATAAATTTTGAAAAGGCAAACTTACTCAGACCTTATGATGAGCTACATGAAGTTATAAATTTAGAACCGTTTATTGTGGAAGTGTTTCAAATTTTAAAGGAGAAGGGTGCTAATCAGTGGTAGTATTTGACCAGATATGAAGATACTACAGGAGTATTACAAGTGTGGGCAATGTTAAAAAGGACAAAATCTAGAATGTTTCTATCCCTGGGGCTAGTTAACTATTTGTTCTAGGGATCTGTTATTATGTCCAAGAATCTTTGGGCATACCCATCTTCAGAAGCATACATGTACTAGCTTATCAATGGATAACCAAAAACACCCTTTATTAAAGTATTCTTTATGACGATGTGTCATTTTCTATGAAGCATGATGTATTCAGTCATATTATATTTTACAATTAATGAGGCAGCCTGTACTAATGATATTAATATGTGACCTCCTGCAACATATAGCCATACAGCAAATCTATCTTGTTTAAACTGGATAACTGTTGGATTTGGCTACATGACATAAGAAATGTTTTGATGAAACAGAACTGTTCCCTGCATTAGTGTATTGCTATCATCTGGTAGTACACATTTATTTTGCTATGTGCATGTATATAAAAACACCATAATTCACAGAATTATGAACACACATACTGCTGAAAGAGCATGACTGCCACATAAAACAACCACCAAGAAATGCTTTTTTAAAATAATGCAGTCATTATCAAACTATGACAGCTTGAAATATTCTTTTGCAGCAGTACAATTATTTGTACCTCTCGGTGGTATTGCTACACTATCATAACTGTCCATGTTTGTTTCAGTGAGTGTGAATGTGTGGTGGGGTTATGCCTGGAATCCATTAGCAAAGCACATATTTTCTGAACGAGGATAATGGAACCTACATCTAATGTAGAAACAAGATGTCTGCGTCCTTTTTTCCCCCCTTAAATTAAAATGTAAGATGACATTTAAAGAACTGGTAACAGGCAGCAACATCAGCAAATATGCTGTTCTCAAGTTAAAAAAAAATACTGTACTTATACTTCACTATCTATTTTTTTTTATTTTACATTTGATTACTGGGAAAGTCCAACTGGGCACAAGCCTTTTTCAGTAGAGGCCCGAGGAGAAAAGCTCCACGTGAACAAAACTATTTAAAATAGAGATAAATCGGCAGTGTGCAATTACATAAAGGGAAGAAATAATGTACTACAGAAACATTCTGTATTAGGTAACACAAAAATACATAAGATAAATTACTAGAACACATATGATTAAGAATACATAGAGACTATTCAGAAATATCACACCTGGAGAAAATTAAGGGCAAGTTATAAATCATGTTCATTCAGACAAGGAATAATAGTGTAACTTAGTCTATGATGATAGGGAGGAATGAGGAGAGAATCAGAGCTACAAATTCAAATAATAGTAAGTTAGCTGTAGAATTGCTGAAATTAAGGTTAGCTAGGTTAAGAAGTTAGAGGTAAGAACTAGTCAGGATTGGTACAGGAGCAGAGCCATGTAATAAATAGGTGAGCATTTAGAGTTTTTTAAACTGTACTAAGGAAGACTTGAATGATATATAGGTGGGCAGTGAATTCCTTATTTTTGGTATGAAATTCAGTTTTATCACAGCTGAAGACTTAGAGCTCCATCACTTCCATCCCTGACAAGAACTGCTCGGGATACTGTCACCTAAGACTGAAACTGACTCTTGCGGTGTGCCCTTTCTACTACTGAAAAATTATTGTATGTCTGTTATTACAGCTCTTTATATTGTGCATTGACCTGTGCTGCCAGCTAAAAGTTTCTTAGTAGAGGATGTGGCGAGCACACTACTCTCAGTAGTCTTCTTTCACCGCACCCCAGTCAAATATCCACTACTAGCTCACTGTCCTCCATTAAATGCACCTCTCATCAACAGGCTGTTTTTGAATCTTTGCAATTTACTACATTTCTTTCTCACCTAAGCCTACATTTCTGCACTCACTCCTTTACTATTCCACTTACCTCTCCTAGGTAAACATTTGAAATATATGAACATATATCATTGAATTCCTTTATTTCTCTTTCAAGGTGGATCAATGGTCCTACTAGAGCCTTTAGCTTAATTACTGGCTTAGCAGCTCTTTTTCTTTTCTGTTTGTCTCTATAAGGGCACCACATGGCTTTTATACTGTTCTGAAAATTGTTTTGAAAACTGTTCAGCACAAGTTATTGCACAGCTTGAACATATCATAGTTTACTGTGTTAGTTTGTTGAGCACTATATATTGCACTGTTTAGAGATTTTATAGTATTACTTTATCATTTACCCCTTGCTTTTTGCTGCTTATTATCTGGCTCTACTGCTGTATAACCCTGTCCTCTCAAAGGGACTAGGGTCACTGATAGCATGCTGAACTGCTGAATGAATGTTTTGTTCTATTTAATGGAGCCTATATTGCCTAACGTGTATTGTTCATAGCATAATGTTCCTCTACATACTTGCTCTAGTCTCATCTAACCATAGCCTCTCTCTACTACTGTGCTTTGTTACACCCTTCTTTCTTCTCTAAACATCCCTTACCTTCTTACCTTCCCCTTTGCATCTGCAATATTAACTAACTCAGTGTTGTCTCCCTCTCCTGTACAGTAATCCATCCCGGGTGCTCCCTCCCTGTTTTAAACGCAAAAGGAATAACTCCTGCCATCACCTGAAGACACCCTGAATTGTCCAGCTTGCCTGGTACTTAGAATACTACTACTGAGAAGACCCCCCAACAAGATTGTGTAAATGTATGCTGCTTAACACTAATTAAATGTAGACTTGATGTACTATCTATAGAGTTAATCTGCCCTCCCATGTGTGCGTTCTAGCAGCCTACCGCAGATCGTTTGCCCTCTCCCCCTCCTGTTATCACTACCCTAGAATATTATTTAAACCTAAGACTGGTCCAACTATTCCTGCTGTTTGCTATCTCCTTCTACCATTAGTTGGCAGCATCTACCAATATAAATCATAGATATTCTTTATAATCCCAACAAGTTTTATTTTTTCACAAATAGTTGGTTATGAGTTAATATTTTTAGACTGTAAATATCTTCTCCTCCCTGCTAAACCACCCTCTGTAAAGGCAGCCTTGTTTTTCTGGTTGGAAATATTTAGCTCATACCTTCCAACTACAGCCTTTAAACTGCTCTTCGCTGATGCTTTTTCTGCCATACTCACCTCTAGTGTTCTTTCCCGCTCCGTCTGCCCTACGGGCTTACTCTGCTCCCCTACCCTGCCCCCATTTCCCACACACCCCCAGTACTCCTAGCTTTATTCCCATCTTACCCCACCCTCTCAGCCTAATTACCCAATACCAGCTCCCCCCTCATTACTCCTCCCACCTATAGCCATCCTTCTTAAACTCCGTAATCTGTACTCCACCCAATAATTACAGTCCCCTCCTCTTTCTTTAAATCTCTAGAATACCTCCATCACCTTTTAAACCCTTTCTTCTTCATAGCCCTTTCTATTTTCCTAACCACTCATACCACTCTCTCTCTGCTCCAACATGCTCTCCTCAAGTTATCACACCATCCAGCCCCCAGCCTCCTCTTTCTGTTCCTACTTCCCTTATACTATGCTACCTCATATTCCACCTATGCTTGCCCAATACCATCTACAAAGACAACTACCATACAAACCCACCTTCCACCTCACTCTTACTCCCATTTCCACTCTATCTCCTCTTCTCTCATTCAGCCCAACCCTCTGCACCTATTCCACCCTAAACTCTTCTCTAAAGTCAAGATACTGTCAACCTGCTCCAATCTACCAAAATTCATGCCTGGCAGACCAATATGGCTAAAGGATAGCTCCTTCAACAACCTAGCCCAAGCTGGTGATATCCATCCTAACCCTTGTCCTACATCCTTTATTAACAACACTCATCCCTTACCCTCTTCCTCCTATCTCAACACCCTAAAGATTTTTACAATTAATGCACAAAGTCTAAACAATAAAGTACACCAATTTAAAGCTTGGTTAAGCCATAACCAACCAGATATCTTAGCCATCTCTGAAATCTGGCTCAAGCCCTTTAACTCCGACTCTGAGTCTCTGCCCCCAGGATTTCACTGTCTCAGAAATGACCGACTAAATAAAAAAGGTGGAGGCACTGCCCTAGTCTACTCCAACATTCTTACCTTAATTCCCCTCCAAATTCCAATTCCTCAGTTCCAGGACACTGAACTAACTGCTGGAATTCTAAAACTAAATAAACATAAAAATATCTGCATCACTGCCCTATATATTTCACCTGGTAACAATATCTCTACACTCGAAAATATTCTCCTATGGGCCTCTACTGAAATTAACTATGAAACTTATATTCTTGGTGGTGTGAATATTGACTGGAATAAAATCAATTGCCCCTCTCCCTCCCTATCCATTAACCTCTATAACTTCACTCAAATAATCCTCTCCATCACTCGACCTAACAAAATAAACCCTCCCGGATCCACTACAGATTGGATCCTAGTCTCAGATCCAAATAAAATAACCAATTCTGGCACAATTCCTGATACCTTTAGCAACCACCTCCCAGCCTTCATGCATCGCTCAACTAGTTCATCCCCACACCAGCATCAGTACATTCAAACTCGTAACCTTAGTAGCTTCAACCAAACTACTTTCTCAAATATTTTCAAACAAATGAACTGGCAAATTCTAAACATCCTTCCTCTTGACAAGGCTATAGAATACTTCAACTATGTCTTCCACGATACTTTAAACTCACTAGCCCCACTAAGAAACAAAAGGATAAAAACTAAAACTGCTCCTTAGCTATCCAAAGAGACAAAACAGATTATGCACTACAGAGACAAACTATGGAAGCTTTACCAAAACAATAAACTGGACAATACCTTGCTCCAATATAAATAGCTCCGCAACCATCCAAATGACTAATCATCAAAGACAAAAAATCCTACTATATCAAACTTCAGTCCAATAACAATAAAACCCCCCAAAAATTCAGGAACTCAGTAAACTCACTCCTCAATCCAGGCTCCAAGAATAATCCCTGTCCTGACCCAAGTAAATCTGATCTCGAACTAGGCTCTGAATGTAACTCATTTTTCATAGACACTATTACTACCCTCACCAAGACATTTCCCAATAATAACCCAACTGCTCTACACACTCCCCCTTCTAACTCACCTCATCTGTTTGAACTCAAACCCATCTCTACTAACTTTATAAAAAAACTTTTGTCCAAACTTAAACCTTGCTCTAATGCTCCCGACAATATTCCCTCTTCCTTCCTAAAATGTGCTGCTGATGGCATAGCACTCCCAATCAGCATTATTATCGACAGATCCATAAAAGAATCATACGTCCCCAAACTCTTGTGCTCAGCTTATATTCTTCCTCTTCATAAAGGAGGCAAAAATACCAGCATCTCAAACTTTCGCCCCATTGCTTTGCTCTCACCAATCTCCAAAATCCTAGAAGAATGCATCCACCTCCAACTTATGCCTTTCCTAACCCAAAACAATCTTCTCACTCCTACCCAGCATGGCTTCCGTCCAGGCCATAGCACAATAACTGCTCTACTCTTTTCCCTAGAAACTGTCAATCAAGCCCGAGATTCAGATCACTTAGTTTCTACTGTTTTACTCGATCTGTCTAAAGCCTTTGATACTGTTTCCCACAAGCACCTTCTCTGTCATTTCCCAAACCTTAATCTCTCACATATTGCTTTATCCTGGTTCTTCAGTTATCTATCAGACAGATCACAGGCAGTCAAATGGAAGAACTCCATCGCTTCCTTCCCACCTACCCCAACTGGCGTACCACAGGGATCTATCCTTGGGCCAATGCTTTTTAACATCTTCATCAATAACCTTCGCACTGCTATTCCTGATGCTAAAATCATTCAATACGCAGACAATACAACCTTAATCTGCTCTTCCTCAAACCCCTCTGAATTGCTGACTAAAACCCAAACTGCCTTCTCAACAACTGAAAACTGGATGCGCCAAAACCACCTCTCTCTCAATGCAAATAAATCAAAGATTCTACTATTCCCTCCCACAAAGACCCTCTCCTACGATAAAAAACAACTTCAAAGTCTATAGTCAAACCAACTCACCTATAGGAGTAGTCCCCTCTGCCAAACTACTTGGCATCACTGTAGATGAACACCTCAAGTTTGATATTCACATTCAACAAAATATTAAGAAAACCCACCAAAAGCTAGGTATGCTGTACAGGAATAATCGCTCTCTCTCCAACTCTACCAAGCAAACTCTGGCCTCGACTTATCTTCCTCCTTCCTTATTATACGGAGCCCCTCTTTCCTAACCAACCTGTCCTCCTCTATCACCTCTAAACTAGAAAACTGCTACAACAAAATCTCTAAATTTGCCTCTAAATCTAAAAATACCACCCATCACTGCCTAACTCTACAATCCCTGAATTGGCTAGAACTCCCAAACTACCTAGACTATCTCCAACTCACTACTGCACATAGACTCATATTTCACCCAACAAAATGTCCCGCTCTAACATCCTTCTCCCTTATACACACAACAGAGCTCTCAGATCTGAAAATCAGAACTTAATTACTATCCATAAACCTAAACGTCCTGCTGGCCAACTTCTCCTATCTTTCTCACTACGCAAAAAATGGAATTCCCTTCCCTCCACACTAAGAACCATACCAAACTCAGAAAACTTCAAACACCTGCCCACTAAATGGAAATGTATCTGCCTTCAGCCAACCTAATCCAAGGGGGTTCTCGCTCTGGTTCCCAAGCTCTACAACTCTCATAGGTATCTTCCTATGAGCCTATCGAAGCTCTCAACAATTTCTATAGCTTCTCTCTAAGCTCTCACCTCCTACAGCTACCCTCACATAGCCCAACCTTTTAAATATTGTAAATAGCATTCTACTGCTGATGTGTGTATGTAAAGTGTATTTACATTTTCTTAAAAGGTTTGTATGTAAACTGTTTCCACACATAACCCATATCTGTTTTCCTCAAATGAAACTGTGTGATCCCTACCTTCAAGCTTAATGAATTTATTAACTATGCATGATACTGAATGCATTTATGAGTAACTATTCTACATAAGATCTTTAATATTAACTATCATTTGTATCTAAATTGTATAATGCATCTTGGAGCTTTTCTCCCTGGGCCTCCACTGAAAATGGGTCAATTTGGCCCAGTGGACTTCCCCGGTAATCAAACTGCAAATAAAATAAATAAATAAAATTATCTTCTGTAGACACTTTCAGTGACTTTCATAGTTACATATCACCAGTAAAAGAACTGTTTGTTTTCAACCTTTTCATCTTGAAGCAGAGTACTCTTCCTCTATTTGTGGTCCTATAGTCTGTAATTTCAGATCATGGGAGCGGCAGCTTTGGGGATGATATGAGGGCATTACCTTGAAACTGACCAGAGAAAGCAGGTGCTTCTTGTATTTGTTTACCAGCTTCTTGTGTTTTTGTGAACTGACTGTTTTGCTTTACCTTTGGTTATGGACCTTCAGCAACAGGAATTCTTTGAGATTATATGTGGCCTTGGATTTGGCAGATACGTTTTTTCCCACACTAAGTTTTGTCATGTTCCAATCATACAATTATGTACTTCTCTTCTTTGTTCAGATACAGGAGTGTCAGGTTTGGTTAAAAGTGACAACAGTATGTCAGAAACTGTTCTATGAAAGTAAATTTGTAAGAATGAAGGCAGTTTAAAAAAATTGGGGCTGATATATGCTACGGAGGGAGTACAGATTAAAAACAGTGCAGAAATGATGGGGCAACATTTGAAAGAAGGCATTTTGCACTACGTAAGATGTCATTAGCGTACAGTGATGGCGTGCATTTTACCTTTGAGGTATATTAAACCTTGGAAGCTGTCCAAAAATTCAACATCATCTTTCTAAACACACACAACTCTCTTGCCCCTGCCAGTACTGTAAGAGTTAAATCTTAATGTTCTCCTTGGCTCACCAACTCTATTTGGTCTCTTATCCATAACAGAGACTATGCTTGGAAACTCTGGACTAGGACCACTTCTCTCACACGCTACCAAAAATATAGGGAACTCTGCAATTTGACTAAAAAACACAAACATTGATAAAAAGAACTACCACACACCCCAAACTACTGAACCCAGAAACCCAAAAAGTTCTGGAATACTATCAACCATATTCTTTATCCAGGAAATCTCTCAACTCCCAATTCCTGCCCAAACAACACACCCCAAAGATACATCATCCATTTTCAACTCATACTTCATTGGCACCGTTAGCAAACTCACACAGACTTCCCACCCTACCAATCCCACACTTACCACCAACCCTACACCTCAAAACCACCCCTTCTCATTAAATTCTGTTCCTAATAACTACATTAAAAATATCCTTCTTAAGCTCAAACCTTGTTCCTCATCTGCAAATAACCTGCTAACGCTCTTCCTTAAGGCTGCTAATTCCATAGCATATTCTGTCTCCATTCTCATAAATCTCTGTTTGAGAATCCACCATACTGCTCTCTGGAAATAATTATACACTATACCCATCCATAAAGGTAGTAACTCCATTGAGCTTTATAACTATCGACCTATTGCCATACTCTCTCCACTCTACAATTCTTGAACACACTGTTCATAAACAAATCATGGCCTACCTCACACAGAAAACCTGATCACTTGACCCAGCATGCCTTCCGCCCCCCACCACAGCACCACTACAGCTCTTATTTCCTTTACTCACTCCATCTCCCTAGCCAGAGACAATAATAAACTAGTGTCCTGTCTCTTTCTAGACCTCTCTAAAGCCGTTGACACTATCTCTCACTCCATCCTCCTCTCTAAACTTTCTCAACTTAACCTCTCCTCTGCAATTATTTCTTGGTTTAACAGCTACCTCACCAACAGGCAGAAATCTGTCAAATGGCTCTCTGCTCTTTCTCCCCCGTCAAAATGGGTGTCCCACAAAGCTCAATTCTAGGCCTCCTTCTTTTTAACATCTTCATCAACCAACTTTATACATCTTACCCTCAGTCATCCCTCATACAGTACGCAGACGACTCGACAATCATCTCCATTGGTGACAATCCCTTTGACCTGCATACCCTTACACAAAAATCTTTCAAACTCACTTAAACATGGCTTACTAACAACCAACTCATACTTAACCCTAAAAAGACAAAACCTCTACTCTTCCTCCCTAAATCCCTCTCACCATCTCCTCACTTATCAACACTATCAAACCTGAAACCCACTTAAAGCTGCTTGGTGCAACCATAGACAACCAACTTAAATTTGACCTTCACATACTTCACTGCATCAAAAAAAAAAAAAACTTACTAAAAGCTTGTCCTGCTCTACAGAAAACAAAGATTCCTCATACCTCACTCCAGAATCTCTCTTGCCCAAGCATACTTTCTCCCCAATCTCCTTTACCAGCTCACAAATTTTAACAAAGCTACAGTCCTCACTCCTTTCCAAACTCAGAACCACCTACAACAAAGTTGTTAGATTTGCTGCTAATCTGCCTTTCAAATCTCACCACTGTCACACACTCAGGACACTCAGCTGGCTAGAGTTCCCACACCAACTTTTGCTTACTTAATTATTTATCATCCATTCTATTTTGAACATGCCCTCTTCCTGTTCTAGTATCTCCTCACTTGTCACACACTACACCCGCCCTCAATCCCTCAGAAGCTCAGACCTTTGTCTCTTACAGATTCACAAACTCAAAAAATCTATTGGTCAGAATCTCTACAGCTATCCCCCCATTCTCTCATGGAACAAGCCTCCCCTCACCCTCAGAAACATTACTCAGGTCCATGAATTCAAGAAAACTCTCAAAAACCACTTACAGCACCTGGACTTATCACTGCAATCATCCAACTTGAAGCGTACCCCCCCCCCAACACTGTTCTCCTTCCTTCCCTTCTCTTTACCTCTACTTATCTTATAGAAAGCAACTTCCTCCAATGACAAGACTATATCTTGCTTCTATCCATGCTTCTTTTCCCCTTAGACCTGCTAACCTGCCTCCTGCATCTTGCTTACAATAAGACTTTATAATCAGCATTTACACCTTCTGAAACTGATTTAGACGAACTGGTGTTTGAAATGTACTGTCATCCATGGATGACAACCCAACTGTCTTATTACTAGATTTTTGCTATTAACTGTATCTAGACTTTCTACAATATATGCATGTCTCTAGCTGATATTTCTCACACTTACTGTAAAGTCATTTGCCTTTTATTGCATCTTATTTTACATTACTTTTATTATGCTATATTTTATTTTTACTTACTTTATGCAGTATTATTCTTATCGGTACTGTGCAGCTTTTCTCCCGGTGTCTCCGCTGAAAAAGGGCAATAGCTCAGTTGGACTATCCTGGTTAACAAATGTCACATACATAAATAAAATTACAGAAGAGGGATTCACTAGCTGTATTATTGGCTTTTGTTACATCTAAAAGGAAGTTACTACTGGAGCAGAGTATTCTATTACTGGAGCAACGATGTAGTAGATTTTGGAGCAACT
Organism: Protopterus annectens; assembly: GCF_019279795.1. Classification (NCBI taxonomy): domain Eukaryota; kingdom Metazoa; phylum Chordata; order Ceratodontiformes; family Protopteridae; genus Protopterus; species Protopterus annectens. The sequence goes on from NC_056728.1 coordinate 277,187,845, forward strand.
ATATGTTTACCAATGCTTCACCTCCAAGAAAGAGGTGGAGATGACATTTCACCACAGATGACTTCTGAAGCCCTGTACATGACCACAGTAGACCTCAGAGCTCCACTAGAATTTGTATTGACTTAAACTCCATAATCATGACTGGATGTCAAATATTTACCATTTAATCTCTTTCTCTACAACACTAAAACAACAAGGTCTGTTATCAAGGAAGAGATAACTGTGAAGAAATGATGAAAAAAATGAATTATGGTTAAGAGCATGTCATCTGGGTATCAGTGTGAAAAAATGCAAATCACACTTACCTTTCAAAAACACAGAGGAGAAAGACTAGATGACAACTAATAACTAATAATTTACTAACCTCGAAAAAGGGCATAGCAAAATTAATTTAAAATGGGTGGCGAAAGCCAAACACTCTGGCTAGGCTTATAAATGCCCTAGGGCAGATAGCCTAGTATGAACCTATGAACCGTCAGTGCTAGTGGGAAAATTGGGGGTACACAAAAAAGCCATTCTCAGTACAAAGAAAAAAATGGTACTGTATTTTCATATCTCTAAAAATTTCCTTCTATCAATATTTCACTCTGTTTAGAAGACTGCCTTTACAGATGCTCCAAAGTAGGGTAAATAAAAATGGTGTTGTTTAAGCATTAAAATTACAGAAACAAGGGTACATATGCATACTTAAAGACAGGAGGCAGGGGACTTTAGTGTCTGCTTTACTTCTGGCTGTAAATAAGGTATAAGGTCTAAAATAATGAAAAAAAAAAAAAAAAAGTAAAATGATGCTGCACTACATACAGTAAGCAGTCACTTGCTGAATGAATGATGATACAACACTCATTGAGGTGGTGGTGAAAAAGCACAGAAACATTAGTGCATTAGACAAGCATAAAATCTTAAAGAATGGTAAATAATGGCAGATATAGGTTAACAATGTTGTCCATCTTTATAGCATCTCTGAAGACATGCAACACAAGTTACTCATGTGGTCTTTAACGAATAAAGCCCATTTCATAATTTTCATCTAATACGCATACAAAGCTAATGCAACAAAACATTCCAGACATTTTCTCAATATGGTAATTTACCTTTTCTAATGTAAGGAGATTAATTTCAGACTGTAGACGTATTTCTGGTTTACTGCTTTGCTGTTCTTTGTACTGCTGAAATTCTCTTTCCAGCACCTTGTACTTGTGTTCAGCTTCATGACACTGGATTAAAAAAGACAGAGAAAGACATGCTGGCTTTTACTCAATCGGAAACATCCACAAACCTGGCTTACCATATCAGCTGATATAAAGCAGACACTACAAGCATTTACACTTGAAGAAACAGGCTTCTATGCAAGGATAAGTGCACAAAGCCCAGCACAAAGAATTTCAGAAAGACAAATGGAGTTCTGGTGAGCAAATTAAAAAGAAATGTGGTTGTTTATATCCTCCTGACAACTAGGAGGAAGGATGGAGCATAGTGCAGTATCACAATTCTTTCCTTAATTTCTTTAGAGCAGACTTCTTTGTCAGCTTCTTGAGCCTTCTAGTGAATAGTCTGAATTTATGCACTGACAAAAGCTAAGGTTATTACACATCTAAGTATTTTATTGGTTCTTGAAAAAAACTTGCTAAGGAAATACAAAAAGGAATATACTACCAAAAAAATGCCAAGGTAAAAAAAAATGGGTCTGTATTGAAAGACTGAAAGGAACAAAGTGCAAACACTCAGATGAGTGAAAATGCCGCAAATCAAAAACATTATTGTGGGGGGCTGCACCCCCCACACCCCCCGCTAAATATATATTCCAACTCCGAGATCGCACTACAGTGAGGAAAGGGCAAATATTCTGATCTTCACTGTACTGAGTTAAAAAAAAAAAAAAAACTTCGATTTGCGGCATTTTTGCTCATCTGAGCTTTCGCACTTCTTTACTTTCTTTCTTTCGATATGTAACCAAAAAAAAACAGCTGAGATGGTTTTGACTAGCTCTGTGCTGACAGGGTATAGAAAATGAACAAAATATAATTACTCGGTGTTTTAAACAATGTTTTGATAATCACACGTTGGTATGCACAACACAAAAGTAGTCTCCCTGGGACAACAGAAATGACTCCTAAATTTCCCAAATCAGAAGTACATCAGACATACCTCAGCCATTACAACTAACAATATTGAAGAAAGTACAGTGATGCAAGTTGAACTTAAACATAACAGTAGATTTGAATGATCACGTCAGAATTATCCTTTTCTATACGGGTTATATCCTGCAAAAGGATATAACAGATGGCCAGCTTCCAAAGCTTCAGGTCACCTTCCATGCAACCAAACTATCAGACAGCTCGAGCTTAGCTGACTAACACCTACCAACAGACAGAGGAAGGCTGAATCCTGAAAGCAGAATGCTAGGAACAACGAAAAATAAAATATCCACAACCTGGTTTAAAAAAGAAAAAAAAAACAACAAAGAAATAAGGATGGGTGAAGGTAGTGAGCAGCTAATACAGCAGTGATTATTTGAATGTTCACAAATATGTTAAGTTTAACTTGCACAAATGTACTATGTTCATCATATTGAGAACTGCTGCAGTAGCCTTAGCTATCCACATTTGGGCAGTGGAACAGTCCAGGAGCCCCTGGAGAATGGTCCTAGAAAAGATTGATCTGGACCTAAAGAAGGAATCAAGCTTATTGTGCTTTGTAGAAGTATATACAGAGAACCAAGTAGCGGCTTCTAGAATAAAAACCTTTCCAAAATGCCATAGATAAAGCCAAGGTAATGGTAGAGTGGCCCTTGACCCTGCCTGGAATAATTTTGTTATGGTAAGTATAACAAAAGGTAACAACCTTAGGCAACTATTTGCAAATAGTCTGTTTTGACACAGGTTGTCCCTTCACAAGAAATGAACAACTGATCCAGAGATCATAAACATTTGATTCTGACAAGATAGTAACAGAGTTGTCATGCCATCCAAGGTATGCAGTATTATTTCTCCCTCACTTTAGTTTCAGGAAAGAAAACGAGAAGATGGATAGTTTGATTTAAAGTAGATTCGTACCACTTTAAGCATAAAATAAGGATTATTTCTCAAAGAGAGCCTGTCCCTATGGAAAATGAGATAGGGCTGGCTCTCCATAAGAGCTGGTAACTCAGATAACCTTCTTGCAGAGGACAAAGCAATCAGTAAAACTGTTTTCCATATGAAGAACCTCAAATCAGCCAGATTAGTTGGTTTAAATGGAGCAAGGTGTGATGTCCCCACTCTGGGTCAGTAATCAAGGAGTATGAATCCTCACCACTGACACTGGAGAGGGAAGTTCACTTGGAACAAAAATGGATACACCCAGTATTTTCAGATGCAGCTGTCTGGATCAACAATTTCCCTTAAAAGCACACAGGGAACATACGCAGCCCGTGGTCTGGGTTTCTGTTTCTCTCTCTCCCCAGGTCCCCAATAAGGTTCTCCACTGGCACAGTTGTTGAGTTAAGTCCTCAGCCAAATGTCCAAGCCAAGTCCTCCAGCACCCTCTCTGTGAAACCAGTGCTTCGTGTCCCTGCCCCAAGCAGCTGACACACACACACTTTGAGATTGGATTTGCACACACACACACACACACACACACACACACACACACACACACACACACACACACACACACACACACCCTGGGAAATGCTGGCACAGGTTTACTAGCTATGCCCCCTTCTGCACAGACTATAAGGTAGTTACTGCCACCAGACACTACCAAGCCAGGGTTTTACAAGGGTACCCAATTATATTGAGTGAAATTAATATTTATACGAATGGTAGCTTGCCCAATGCAGTAAGGGTTTAAGGAGTGGCCACAGTGACATCAAACAGATACGAGTACTCTCAAAGGTTAAAATATTCTCTAAAGGACCAGCCACAATGAAAAGTTTAAATATATTTAGTAATAATTAATAAAACACAAAAATACTAAATATCTATTTAAAATATACACCAGAGTTTCAATGATGGGAAACAACATCTGGCTCTAAACTGGCTTTGAAACTGTAACAAGCCTGGCTAACTCATACCTCATATATAAATAAATTCTTAGTCAAGTTACTGTCAATTTTCTTTCTCTTCTGACTTTTTCCAGTGGTTAACCCTTACCAGTGAAATTGTTATTCTGTCTTTGTAAATATCAAATCTGTAAAGTGTCTTCATTTTTATTTTAATTGTTGCTGTTTGTCTTGGAGATTTTCTCCCTGGGCCTCCACTGAAAATGGACATGATTCCAGTCAGACTATCCGGTCAACAAATGTAAAATAAAATAAAACATTAAAATAACTGATGAATAGAGTGACACAGGTAGAGAAAAACAGTACTTAACTAATCTCACTACATTTTCCTGACTAATCTAAAGAGTTGTTATTCCCTGGTCACTTACTTGCACAAGCCAAGATGAAGTAGGTGACTGATCCTTCTACGTCAGGTTTGCAAAACAGAGTGGTATGAGACTTCAGTCTCAACTAATATTAAAACTGATTTTAGTGATGGATTCCAGAATGGCATCACCTCTTAGTCATCTGACTGCTGGTTCCCATGCAACCCTCCATTACTAGAAACTGCCAGGATTTAGTACCTACGTGCCAATAATGCACACACAGAGAGCCTTGCTAAGATCTGGTGCAGCTCCTGGAAGTCATAAAACCATAAAACACTTCCACTCTTCCTTCAAGAGCTAATAAACCATACTCTTACAGTGACTGCGTCTCTGGCTTCATTCAAAACTGTGAGATAACATCTTTATGACCTAGCCCAGTACTTCAATTTCTTACTATTTTCCAAAGTTAGCTGGAGCCGAGCTTAACCTCTTCTCTTTCAGTATTCTCTGTTAACATATATATTCAATTCAGTTATAATACAGTCAGGACATACTGTTGATACATTTTTAACATAAGCAGCTTTACAAATACATTTTTCAACACAAGCATCTGGACAAGTTAGTTTAATATATTAATGACATATAATTCTTTACAAAATTCCAGGTAGCTGTGTTGGCATATGTTACACATCCACTGCCCTACGTTTCCTGGCATAGCTGGCAATATCTCACATTGTCATACAAGGGGTATTTTCTCTAACACAAAATTAAGATCTCAAGGAGGGACACAGGTTTTCTTGGAGGCCTCTTATGCAAAAACGCTTTCAACAACATTTGACATGACACTGCACTGAAACAGGAGGATCCATGGGCAGAAATGCTGAAATAGCCAATAAATAAACCTTGATAGAGGAATAAGAAATGCCACTGAATAGTAACTCAATCAAATATTGTAGAAAAAGGAAGTTATGTACCTACCATAATGTTCCATGTTAGTTGTCTTCATCTCGCCTTCCTTCTTGCTGTTTGGGATCAGAGCCGATCCTCGGCTCCGACTCAGCCATCTTCAATAGCTCGAGAGCTGTTTACTGGCTCGAGGCTACCCCTTATTCCATGATGCCTAGCACTGGCTACCCAGATCTCATTTGAAATAGCTAACCTAAGCCATGGAATGAAACCCCTCCAAGCAGAAGGTTAAACATACCTGTCACAAACTCTAAGTCAGTAGAGGAAACAAACCAGGGAACACTCAGCCAGTGAAAACTGAACTCCTCTCGGTCCAATAGGACAGGGGAATGGAGGGGGGGATGCAAGAAAGAAGGCGAGATGAAGACAACTAACATGGAACGTTATGGTAGGTACATAACTTCTTTATGTTAAGTTGTCTATCTCGCCTTAGTTTCTTGCTTGTTGGAAAAGTGTCCCTAGCACCTACGATCCTGGGTGGCTCATTGAAACAGACTCTTCAGAACAGTGGAACCAAAGTTAGCTCTACTCCTGGAGACCATGTCTAACTTGTAATGAGAAATAAAGGTATGATGATTCGCCCACGTGGCAGCGGCACAGATTGAGTCCATGGGCAACCTAGCCTGGAAGGCTACAGAGGTGGCCTAAGCCCTAGTAGAATGACTTTTCGGTTTAATAGACAACTCTTTGTTTCTTAGTTGATAGATGAAGGTAATAATCTGAGACAACCACCTGGACAGAGTCACTTTGGAAACTGCAAGACCCTGCTTGCACCTAGAATAGGAAAGGAAAAGTTGGTCAGACTTTCTTATATCCTTCGTTCTATGCAGGTAAAAACACAATTGTCGATGAACATCCAAATGGTGTAACTTGTATTCTGCCTTGTTAGTGTGGTTAGGAAAAAACACAGGGAGGTCTATGGATTGGTTTAGGTTATTCTCTGTGCAGACTTTCTGAAGGAACGAGGGATTAGTTCTCAGAGCAACCCTGTCCTTATGAAAAACTAAGTACGGAGGACGGACACTCAGTGCTTGAAGTTCCGAGACACGTCTGGCTGAGGTAATAGCTACCAGAAAGAGATTTTTCCAAGATAGAAACTTAATGGAGCAGGATGCAGCCGGTTCAAAATGGGGCATAATCAAGGAGGTTAGTACCAAATTAAGGTCCCAAGGAGGAGGGGGATCTCTTACTGGGGGCCTAAGGAGAGTAGTCCCTCTGAGAAAGGCTTTACACAGCTTATGAGACATAATGTTTATATTGGAAAAACCAACATGAAAGTTAGAGATGGCCGCTAGTTGCACCTTGATTGTGGCAGAAGCGGACCCAGAATGAAAAAGCTCTGTTAGGAACTCCAAGATTTTGTGAACTGGGGCTGAAAAGGGATCTATGTTCCTAGCCTCTGCCCAACAAGAGAAACGTTTCCATTTGCTAGCATAAGTTTTCCTAGTAGCAGATTTGTGAGAGGAGACAATAATCTCACGCACGGCTGGGGAAATGTTGGGAAGCCTGGCTAGGGTTGGAATTGGATCAACCAAGCTGTGAGCTGGAGTGTTTGGAGGGATTGATGCAGCTCTCCTGATTGATGAATCAGTAGGTCTGGAATAGGATCCAGAGTCCAGGGCTGCTCGAGGAGGTAACGGTGCAGGAACGGAAACCATATCTGTCGAGGCCAGTAGGGGGCAATGAGGATCATTTTGCAACCCAATGGGATAGCTTTCTGTATGAGTTTGGGTATAAGAGGGAACGGAGGGGAGGCATAAAGAAGTCCCTGAGGTCAATCGTGGACTAGAGTGTCTCTGGGAAGGTGACCGGGAAGCGGTAAAAGGGAGAAGTAGTTGCTGTATTTGCTGCTGAATGGGGTGGCAAACAATTCGCAGCAAGGCTGTCCCCATTTGCAGAAGATCAGATTCACAACTACCTGATTTAGAGACCACTTGTGAGGCATGACAATAGCTCTGCTGAGCCTGTCTGCTATGACGCTGGACTTCCCAGGGATGTGCGTCGCAATCAGAAATTGTTGGGAGGCAATAGCCCACTGCCAGAGTCTAAAAGCTTCTCGACGTAGGGGGTAGGACCTGGTTCCGCCCTGCTTGTTGATGTACCACACCACTGACATGTTGTCCGTTTGAATTGCAATGGTCCCAGAAGGGAGAGAGTCCTGAAGGGCTTGCAACGCTAGGAGCACGGCTCATCTCCAAGACATTTATGTGCAGATGGTACTCGTGAGGCTGCCAAGTGCCTTGGACTGTCCTGCCCTGATAATGCCCCCCCACCCTATCAGCGAGGCATCCGTGGTCACTGTGGCAACTGGAGGGGGCTGTATGAATGGTCTGCCCTGAGACACTACTGGGGAGACCATCCACCAGGAAAGGTGCCTTTTGCATGTTTCTGTAATCATGATCATATGAGACATGGGGAGCTGTTGAAAGGACCACTGTGTGAAAAGAAGCCACTGAAGAATTCTCATGTGAAAACTGGCCAGAGGTATCAGAAGAATTGCCGCTGCCATGGAACCCAGAGTTTGAAGGATCAACCTGACTTGTACCATTTTGCATTGCATGAGGATATGAACTTGCTGCCGAATTGTGGCCACCCTGTCTGGCGGTAGCCTTGCAGACTTGCTTCTTGTATCTAAATCTGCTCCTATGTAGGTAATAGATTGACAGGGCAACAAGGCAGATTTTTCGAAATTTATAGTAACGCCTAGCTGGGCACAGATTGAGATTGTATAGTTCCTGGCTTGAAGGAGTTGATGCCTGGTAGTAGCAGTAAGGAGCCAGTCGTCTAGATATGGAAACACCTGGAATCCTTGATGCCTCAGGTGAGCCGTGACTACTGCCATGCATTTGGTGAACACCCTGGGGGCTGTGGTGAGACAAAAGGACAGAGCTCTGAACTGGTAATGGCTGGCCGGAAGCGAAGATATCTCCTGGAGCGCCTGTCCATCTTGATATGGTAGTACGCATCCTGAAGATCTATTGAGCACATCCAATTGTCCTGACCCAGAAAGGGTAGAATGGACTGTAGCATGACCATCCGAAACCTTGTTCTTTGAACAGACTTGTTTAGTCTGTTGAGATCCAATATTGGTCTCCAGTCCCCTGTCTTTTTTGGTACCAAAAAGAATCTTGAGCAAGTTCCGGATCCAAGCTGGTCTGTGAGGACTTCCTGAATGGCTTTTTTTTCTAGCAGTTTTGAAACTTCTATGACTGCTTGCTCCCTCAGATTGGGTGGAACATCTGGAAGGGCCTTTTTTGACTGTAAGGGGGATTGATGGAAGGGAATTTTGTAACCTCTGGATATAATGGATAGTACCATCTGTCTCTTGTTAAAGTTTGCCAGGCGTTTGGGTACAGTGAAAGTCTTCCCCCGACTGCCTCCAGAGGTGAGCAGCCGAGCAACCCTTCAGGGATGCTGGAAGGGCTTGCCAGAGAAGGATTCTCTGTCACCCTGGTTCTGCAGACTCCCTCTGCCATGAGAGTGGCATCTGTTATTATTGTTTCCCCCCCTCTGCCTCTGGAGGAAAAATCACCATGCGAGTCAGGCAAGGATCCCTGGGATTTCCAGAACCACATCTTCCCACTCTTCTGACCCTTGGGTAAGGTCTAGAGGGAGTGAAAAAATGGACTCCCATGGCAGAGAGAGTCTTGCCTTCTTGCTCACACCTGGTCAACGTGTCTTTCACCTGAGGCCCAAAGAGAAAGGAGCCATCAAATGGAGTACTGGTGAAGGACGCTTGAAAGGGTTTTGCAAACTGACACAGCCGCAACCAAGCATGTCTCCTGAGGGCCACACCTGTGCCAGCGGCTCTGCTCGCTCCATTGGCTGCATAAGAAATCAGCCTCATGGAGGAGTTGGCTATGGAATTAAGAGTTGCCAGCTGGGAGCTACTCGGGCTTGTACTCCCTCAGCTGTAGGATCTTGAAGGGCATCTCCAAGCTCTTTCAGGAAATCCCTTTGAAGATGAGTAAAATGACAGATAGTTCAGGGACCTCATCGTGAAGGTCACTGAAGCAAACATTCGCTTTCCGTATCTGTCCATCGTCTAAGACTCTTTGTTAGGGGGATGAAAAGATGAAGAGGTTTCTGCTCTGTCTTGGTGGCTGCTGCTACCAGCATGGCATCAACAAGCACACCTTTGGAAAGGAATTGCTTATCCTGGGGGGCTGTAATAAACTTGTTAGGTCTCCTCGGAGTTGGTTCCACAGTGTCTGGAGCTGACCAAGCCTTTCGAGCCACCACAGACATGAGTGAGTCGAAAGGAGGAGAAACCCAGGAGGTGGAAGGTAGGGAACCAAATGTTTCCAGGAATACAGACTCATCCTCTGTAGGGGCTAGGGAAGTCCAGTTCCCCTCTGCCTAAGCATTTCAAGGATGTCCAAAAGGAAACATCTTCAGAGGGGGACCTTGGGGACCCTTCCAATTCATCTAAGTCTCTATCTGAAGTGACAGACTAGGGGGAGTCAATGTGCTTCGTCTTGCACTTCTTCTTCCGAGGGGGCTCCTCTGAGTAATCAGGGGAGGCCTCAGAAGAAGAGGGAACACCCAATGGGGTGTCCTGGGGCATTGGTTCCCTACGCCTGGGGTCTGGAGGAGGAGCAGAGATTGTCTCAGACTCTATGGAGGACGGAGCCGGTGGAGCTGTTTCAGAAGACAGCACACTCCTCATGACCTCGAAGGCATCTCAACCTCGAGGCAGAGAAAGCTCCAGTTCCGAAGTAACAGGAATCTTTTTCTGCGCTGAGGGCAACGGCTCCGAGGCCGATGTTGGAGCTGAGCTTACCTGCGCCGAAGCTCCAAGGGGGAAAACGGGGTCGGACAAGGGTCCAATGCCACTCCCCCCCCCCCGGAACTGATGAGAGAGCCCTGGCATCCAGATTCCTCGATAGAAGGAACAAATCGAGGTAATCGGAGCCAAAGGAGAGATGGTGATCGGAGCCGACGGTTCCACTACAGTACACCAACGACCACCGGCTCCGAACTCAATGAAGTCAGAGGAGGAATGGAAATAGAGGTGGTTGAAGCCGATACCTGTTGAAGTGGGCTGGATAGTAATTTAGCTAGTGCCTGTGACTTAAGCAACCTACTTACTACTCTCTCCACATCATGATCTGAAAGCCTAGAGGATCGAGAGGAGTGTGAAGAATAGTGGATACGTTCACTTTGTAATAATGGTGACCGAGGCACCGAGTGGATGGACTTTAAAGAAGGGGACCTCAGTCTCTTATGGCTCCGTGACGGCTCTGAAACATCTGATGGAGCCGACGGAGGAGTTGTCTTGTCGGTGCCAGCAGAAACCGACATACTCGGTTGTTCCAGTACAGGAGTCGGCTCTGAAGGTGGAGCCGACGGTTTGACAGATTTAGGGGATTTCACTGGCTGAGAACTCTTTGGCGGTGAATCCTGAGGCTTCAATAAACTCCGAAGGATTAATTTGTTTTTGCGCTCCTGCAGGACCCTTGGACTAAAGGCGTGGCAAATAGAACAAGAGTCCTGCAGGTGAACAGCGCCCAAACAATAAACGCAACTAGTGTGCCCATCTGTCAGATTTTCTGACAGCATGAGTCACACTTTTTGAAGCCAGAAACTTTTGTATCCTTGGACATAACTCTAACACTACACACAATCCAAGTACCACAATACAAACAGACAAAAAATCTCTACACTACTAAACGAACACAACAGTTTTTTTTTTGTTTTGTTTGTTTTATACAGTAAAAAGGAAGGGAAGAAGAGACTCTAAGTTAAATGGCTGTTCTAAGAGGGAGGGGGAGAACTCTCTAATTTAAACGAGTTCTTAAGAAAAAAAGGGACTGTGGAAAGAAACGACGTCCACAAACAACACCCACAGAGAATAAAACTATAAGGGGAAGTATACACTAGTTTTAAGAAGTTTAAACAAATATAATTATATAAATATACAAAAGTATACAAGCCTGAGCCAGAAACAACACACCTCGTAGCTGAAGCGGCAAATGAGATCTGGGTAGTCTTCGCTAGGCATCATGGGATAAGGGGCAGCCTCGAGCCAGTAAACAGCTCTCGAGCTATTGAAGATGGCCAAGTCGGAGCTGAGGATCAGCTCCGATCCCAAACAGCAAGAATGAAGGCGATATAGACAACTTAACATCCAGAGAACAACTAGCCCTGAATGGGTGCTAGTTATGTTGTTGGCATCAACTATAAAACTTTTTCCATTTGCTAATATACAATTTTCTAGTAGCAATCTTTCTTGTTTTCATTAGTACTAGCTGCATTGTCCTTGGTAAACAGGTGACTAAAAGAAACTAAGAACCTATCATCCAGGCAGTCAACTGAAGTTGATTGATGTCTGGGTGTATCAAACACCCCTTTTCTTGCCTGAGTAGATCCAGTCCATAAGAAAGCTTGTAGTAATTTCCCCTGGCCATTTCCAAAAGGGAGAAACATGGTTGCCTGGACCAGAAAGAAGCCACCACAATGATCCTGAGGGATTCTTTCTTAATCTTGCATGGAATCCTGGAACAGAATCTTGGCAGTTGACTGTTTAAAGAGTTCGATTTGAGGAACTCCCCAAAGATGGATCAAATCTTTAAAGATCACCTGATCTAGTTTCATCTGTTGGCTTCTATCCTTGTCCTGTTGAGCCTGTCTGGCACACAATTTTACTTTGATGTAATGCAGGATGCCTGTAGAGTATTTACTGTGCCCGAAAGCTATATTCTACACTAACATGACTAGTTTGCAAAGGGGGTTCAATCTGGTTATCCGTTGTTTACTGATGTACCACATGACTGTAGTATTGTCTGTAACCACTTGAAGAGGTCCTGGGGACCAAAGATGTTTCAGAGAGTTGAGTGTCTTGATTAGGACAAGTATCTCCTTGATATTTATGCACTTGCAACTAGCCTGAGTCCCACATCCCCTGCAGTTTTATCTCTCCAGCAACTGCTTCCCAAGCAAAGTCCAAATTGTCTGTGATGGCTGACTGCTTAGGAGCAAGGAGGGAAAAGGGGAGACCTGGATTTAAGGATATCTGTAGTCTCCGCCAAAAGATTTCTCTTCTGACAACCCCCAGCACTGTGGACTTGAAAAGATAAAGGGTGTTGATGCTAAGACACTACTATATCTTTCTCATGTGGAGTCTTGCCAGTGGTATCATGAGACTCATAGATGCCCTATCACCCAAAATCCTGAGATATTCCCTTGTAGTGACCAAAGTCTGAATGGAAAACTTTAGAAATAGATTCAGATAAAGAACTTTTTTTCCAGTAGAAAGAAAAGCTCTTTGAAATGAGGTGTCCAGTTGATGTCCAGGGATACAATCCTGTGTAAAGGAGTCAAGAAAGACGTTTGAATTTTCTCTTGGAATCCCAGCTTGAGTAAGAGATCTCTCACCCAAGACAGAGAGATTCCTGAGACTTTCAAAAAGGCTCTGCAAAGATAAGCAAGTTATCTAAATATGGAAAATGTGGATACCCTGCAGCCTGCAATGAGCTATAAATGGAGCTAGATACTTTGTGGGCACTCTTGGTGGACTGGATAGTCCAAAGGTTAAGGCAGAGAACTGATAATGTGATCCAGACACACAAAACCTTAAGGAAAATCTGAAGTTTGGATGAGTAGGGATGTGACAAGCATCTAGTGTTACTAGGAAACTTGAAAGTGGAAGTCGAGGTAACAGGTTGTGAAGTGACATAATTTTGAATTTGACACAATCACAAACAGGTTTAGGAAAGAACGATCCAGAACTGGTCTCCAAGCATTTTCTTTCTTTGGCAGTAAGAACGCCTGCAAATAAAACCCCTTCCCACCTGGGAAGAGGGAATTAATTCTATCACTCCTTGGGGCAGCATGTGATGAAGAACTTGTGAAAAAAAAGAGTCTGACCTGGAGGATGAGGAATGACCCCCTGGAAAGGAGGAATTTTCTCTCACTGCCATCTGTAATACTGATGAATAATTTTCAGAACCCATTTGAAACAATCTGTTGCTAATGATAAAAATGGAGATTCAGACTTTCTGGAAGTGAAAAGACTCGGGGAGGGGTCACAAGGTCTCTACAATAGCTATTCAGACTTGTTGGACTGTCCTTGGCTTTAGGAGGTTTCAGACTTCTTTTTGGAAACCCTTGCCATTTCTTCTTAAAGATCTGTACATGTATTTTGTTAAGGCTGCTTATTCTGTTTTTTCCCAAAATTGGATATATAAAATCCCTTGGAAAATCTGGAAAAGGAAAGCTAAAAAAGTCTTATGAGAGTCTCTGGACCAGCTTGTCCCTTTCAAGATACATTTTCATTACCTCTGCAGCAGAGGGGCCAGACACTAAATCTTTATCAAAGGGAAAATTAAAAATCTCATTTTTAATATCACCTGTGAGGTTCTAAGAATGCAGCCATCCAAACCTCCTCAAAACAGTACAAGTGGAATAGCCCTGGAAGAAGTATCGAGAGAGGTATACACATACTGTATATATTGAGTAATGACTTGTGCAACAGAAGAAACCAAATTATTTCAAGCAGATTTTTCCTCAAAAAGAAATTGCAGATAAAATATCCTTTGTAATTTCACGATTTGTCAGAATAAACTTTTAACATATGAGCCAGACAGTTCCAAATTCTGAAAATCAAAGTTGCAGAAGTATACATTATTTCCCCCATACCTTTCGATAATTTTCCCGTCCTTGTCAGAAACTGAAATTAACTAAATGTTTACCAGCAATATGATTAACTAAAGATATATAGCTGTCAGGTCAGGTTTTGGAAGACTATATAAAATCTGAAAGACTGAGGAACTTTTTATATCATATTTGCCTTTTTAGGGCAGCTGGCTGACTATCTGGAAAACTGCAGGTAGTCTGTCTCACACACAAAAATATCCTCTAAAGCAGACAGAACAGGAGGAATAGGTGTAGGTTCTGGAAAATTCTGTAACAACTCATAGTATTTTCTGAGGGACTAAGAAACCTCAAGCACTGGCACATTCTAGCAATAGTCTTGGAGAAACAGAAATCAATACAGGGTAAATCAGAAGCTGAGCTCACCTCTGAGTCTGACTCAGAAATCTGAGAGAAAAAATGTATCTGCCCCTGCTTCTTCCAGTTCAGATTCAGAATCTCGAGTCTATTTAAGAAAAGAGGAATCCCTCTTTCTTTTACCACACAGTACTTCACAAAAAAGATCAATAGCCTGAAATAAGCCCAGTAAACTACCCCTTTCAAAAAATAAATGAATGAATGAATAAAGAAGTACATACATACTTGTTCCCCCTGTTTCTTTTAGACTGGAAAGACTGGGCCAACAGGCAGCTTTCCCAGGGATGGGTACAGCATTCTGACACAAGGGAAACTGTCCCTGTTCCCTCTCCCAGGTCCAACAAGAGTGGATCTTCCTTGCACACTGAAGGGCAGCTGCAGAGGACATGTCCAACCCCCAGTCTACAGTGGCTACAGATGCTACACCAAAGGGATCCAGAGTTAAAGATTAGTGGTCTGTGGTACAACAAATGGCATAGCAAAGTCATCCACTTGCAGCTGTGGCAAATTGCTAGCCTGCTGTGGTGGCAAAAGCTATTTTCTTATTTTTTTTTCTTTTTTTGTGGCTGGAAGGAAGATCATCCATGGGACCAGTAACCTGATCTATGGTCAAGCCGAAAATGGCGCCCCTTCTGCAGAGAAGTCCAGCAACAATGGTCGGCAAACACAACCAGTTCACAAAAGTTACTTTTTTGACAGAAAAACACAGGTAAAAAGTATTTTAAAATATTATGACAGCAGCAGAAAAGTAAAACAAACTTTTTCTTCGCAGAAAAATCTGTTTTCAATTACTTTACAGCACTTCTAAACTGACAGAAAAAAAAACAAGCTCTCTATTTAAAAGTAAATTAGAGTCTCGAGACAGTCCATTACAACACAACACTTCTAGCTTTAAAAAAACTTTTCTGAAGAGGAAAGCAATAAAACATCAAAAAATTAAGAAAATGGAAAATTTTCCCCCAAAGGGAACTTATCTACCCCGCAAAGGAAAGCACAAGCTGACCGTTGATTCCTGAAATGCAGAGGAGCATACTCTTAGTCAGCAGTAAAGCTCTGAAGGGTTTCAAACCTGAACTACTCTTTTAGTAGTTCAGCCTGAGATGCCTGACAGCATGGGCACATGCAAGGTGCCCTGAAGCTTTTTGAAGACTGACAGCTTTTATATATTTGGCAGGATATAATCCATATAGTTAAGACTACTGAAACAGTGAACAATATGTTGAACATATTAAATTACCTTTTTATTCCAACAATACAGTTCACATTACATATCAGAAATGGGACAATATAATTAATAATGCACTGTGAAAATGTGATTCTTATTTATTGTTTCTTGACAACCAGGTAGGTTGGTCAGCTGATCCTTTTAATCTATCCAGTCATTAATATCACTTGTACCTGATGCCACAATAATAGCAAGATAAACTGATAAAACATCAAAGTGTCTGTTACTTTCACACACAATAAACAAAGCTATAAGTAACGTACT
This sequence comes from Protopterus annectens, assembly GCF_019279795.1. NCBI lineage: Eukaryota > Metazoa > Chordata > Ceratodontiformes > Protopteridae > Protopterus > Protopterus annectens. The sequence goes on from NC_056728.1 coordinate 277,203,662, forward strand.
CTTCTTAAAGAAGCTTAACAAGCAAATCAAACATTATTTCCTTGTTATCACATTTGTCCTACATATATAAACAAAACACTTATGTGCTATATTGTATATATTTTTACTCCACTTTTCTATCAGGTTGTAACAATATTTCACTTATAACATACCTTGGTTATAAGCAGAACCACTGGAAAATTTTACAAACTGCAGATAAATTCCAGTGACACATGCAGAAATTGTGGGAACTCAGTGAGGCATTAAAAAGCAAGTGTGAGGCTTTCTTTATATTCCCTCAGATGGTTCTAACTAATATTTTGTGTGGCAATACTTATGCAAACATCTAGAAATACTTATGTGAATTGTGAGCTGTCCTCTTAATTGCAATACATGTAAATAACTTCTACAAAAGATGTACATTAGTCCATTAAATGACAAAACTCACTTTACAAAACAAACTTATAAAAAGAATGCCGTTTGAAATGAAAAACAGTTTAAGCACAAAAAAAAAATGGGAAGAGAGACACTTAAAAAGTACAGTTGTGTAAAATCTTAACAAAACAGTAGATGTCCTTCTCTTCACTGTTGCAGTATTCCTTACATTAGCGATCCCCTGACAAAGGGTAGCCCAACATCTGGCCAGTATACCAAAGCCTTAGGTTGTAATAGGGATGTTGCACGTCACATGTATGCTCCCCATGCTGCCATAGGGCATAAAGGTGATGTACGGAAATACTTTGCTCAAATTGAAACCCCCCTGGAGGAACAACAGTCCAAGGTGTAATAGAGGAAAGAATAGTTGTGTAAAATATTACCATAACCATAGATGTCCTTCTCTTCCATGTTGCAGTATTCTTGGTGAGGGATTTCCCACCTCAGGCGACCAGTACGTTGGGTCCTATACAAAAGCTTCAGCTTGGCTGCTGTAGTTGCGTGGGATGTCACACGCAGAGCCATAAACCAGGGGCCTTAAATGTGACGTCTGTACGCACAGACCTCAGAACTTGAAAGCCTAGCAGGACAGGTCGAAACAGAGTAGCAAGTGATGTCAACCATAGGATCAAAGAGCCATTTGGTGGCTAAATTGGTTATAGGGTAGGGTATAACCACCAGGAGACCTAAGACAGGTCAATAATGAGAGAGACAGGATAGAAACGGGGGTTAGGTGGCTGGGAAGGAATACTGCAACATGGAACAAAAAGACATTTATGGTTATGGTAAGATTTTCCACAACTATTCTATGTCCTTCTATTCCTATGTTGCAGTATTCTTGGTGTGGGAGAGTACCGCAGCTTAGATGGAAGGAAGGGAGGAGGAAGAAGTGGCTGATTCCACAAAGCCTTGCAGAATTGTTCTGGCAAAACCTGAACGTGCTCTGGAGACATTGTCTAGCTTGTAGTATTTGGTGAAAGTGTGAACGGTGGACCATGTGGCTACTTCCAGGATGGATGCAGTGTCCAGGCCCTTTAGAAAGGCTTTGGAGACTTCCACTGCCCTGGTAGAGTGAGCCTTTACTCCCTGTGGGAGTTTTTTGCAATGGTGTAACACAGGCAAATAGTTTTCCTAATCCAACATGCGAGGGTTTGTTTAAAGACTGCCTTGCCCAGGGCCCTTGGGTGGAAGGAAACAAGAAGCTGATTGGATTTTCTTATGGAATTAGTTTTGTCTAGGTAAAACCTTAGCTGTGTGCGTACATCCAGGAAGTGGAGTATTCTCTCGCTTTCACTAGTGGGAGAGGGAAAAAAGGTGGGCAGATGAATAGATTGGTTTAAGGACAGATTGTTGAGCACTTTAGGCATAAAGGAAGGGTTGGTCCATAGGGTTACCCTGTCCTTGTGGAAAGTAGTATATGGAGGGCAGGTCATTAGGGCCTGCAACTCTGACACTCTCCTGGCTGAGGTTATACCCGCTAGTAGTACTGTCTTTCATGTGCACATTTGCAGAGTAGCAGTACTAGCTAGTTCAAATGGGGACTGTGTGAGTTTTTGCAGGATGAAGTTCAGGTCCCAGGGTGGCAGGATGAGTTTTCTTGGTGGTCTGATGTGCAAGACCCCTTTTAAGAATAGTTTAACATCGAGCCTGGCTAGTAGGAGAGGGTCTAGTGGTAGGCAGGCTGAAAAAGCCGAAAGGTGGACTTCCATGAAATGCTGAATGTGTCTATCCTTCATGCTAGTGGAGAGTGGGTCTTGGAGCAGAAGGTCTGCAGTTGTATGTTCTGGGAGGAGGCAAACAAATGTACTTTAGGTGTGCCCCATTGGTGGACAATGTTTAGAAAGACATTCCTGTCCAGCATCCATTTGTGATTTGGAGAAGATGTCCTGCTGAGAAGGTCTGCTTGTTTGTTGTCCTGAAAGGGGATGTAGGATGCCTGCGGGAACAAGTTGTGCTGTGAGGCTAGGTCCCAGATTAGTAAGGTTAGTCTGCAGAGGAGGTAGGCTTTTGTCTCTCTCTTCTTGTTGAGGTACCACATAACTGTGGTGTTGTCTGTTAGGATTGGGAGAATACCTGTTTGTAAAAGAGGAAGGAAGGCTTTCAATGCCAGAAGCACTGCTGTCATTTCTCTCATGTTGAGATAATTGTTCTTTATGGAAGGGTGCCACTTTGCTGTACCCTGCAGTTTAACATTGTAGCTCCTCATCCTAGGTCTGATGCATCTGTATATGCATCAACTGGTTTGGGGTGGGTAACTGCAGTGGAAGGCCCGGGTTCAGTTGAATTTGCTGAATCCACCATTTTAGTTCTGATTGAAGGCAGGTCAAGAGGATAATGTCTTGCTCTAAAGGATGTTGGTGTTGTGACCATACATTTTTTAGATATCACTGCGGCTTTCGCATGTGCATTCTGGCTAGTGGTGGCATGAGAATGGTGGCTGCCATTAGACACAAGATTTGTAGAAACTGCCTTGCAGTTATCTGTTGGGTCTGCACAAGGGTTTTGAAGTGGGAGGACAAGGAATTGCCTTTGTCCTGGGGAAGAAAGGCTTTCATTATGCCTGTCCTGATCCTGCAACCCAGAAATGTTTTGTCTTGTTCTGGGGTCAAGGAAGATTTGGGGAAGTTGAGGGTCAACCCCAGTCTTTGAAGCAGGCAAATGGTGAACTGTAAATGGATTTACAGGGTTTCCTTACATTCTCCAAGAATAAGGATGTCAACCAGGTAAGGGTACATCTGAATCCATTGTGTTCTGCAAAAGGCTATGGCAGGTGCCAAGCATTTTGTGAACACACTGGGAGCACTGGACAAGCCAAAAGGCAATGCTGTAAATTGAAAGTGAGAGGAGGGTCCAGAAAAACATAAGAATTTTCTGTGGTAAAATTGTATGGGGATGTGCAGATAGACTTCTTTCAGGCTGAGTATGGCCATGAAGGCCTGGGCTGGAATAAGAGGGAGTAAAGTTTGTAGAGACAACATTCTGAAGGTGGGAACCTTTAAGAATAGGTTTAGAAAGGAAAGGTCTAGAATGGGCCTCCATGGTCTATCTTTTCTGAGGACCCAAAACAGTCTTGAGTAGAAGCCTTTTCCTTCCTGCCCTGGTGGGACAGGTTCTATTGCTCTCAGGTTCAGAAAGTCTTGTAAAATCTGAGGAAAGAGGTGTCTCTGATTTCTTGGGGGGGAAGGTACACCCCTTAAGGGGGGCCTTTCTCTCCAAGAAAGGAAGTATCCTTTTTGAACTACAGCCAGAACCCATTTGTCTGTAATGATGGTTTTCCAAAAGGGGAGGCAGTGGGAGAAGTGGGCAGAAAGGGGAAGGGGGGCAAGGCAGTCATGCATTGTTGCGTCCTCCTCTGTCCTGAAAGGGCTGTCTAGTGGGGGGCTGTGAGACAGCCGGCCTGAAAGAAGTTTGTCTTCTGGCCCTCCTTCTGTGTCTGGAAGAGGGAGGTCCAGCAGATGAGGGGTTTCTTCTGACAAAGGTAGTTTTTGCAGGTTAATTTCTGTAATATTTAGGAAAAGGAGACACAAGAAGATGCCTGATGTCTTGAAACTCCTTACTCTTTTCTTGTAGATTTTTAAAAAGGTCTGCTGACCATTAACCACACAATAAGTTAGGGTCTAGAGGAGCATCTAAGATTTTAGACTTGAAGTCCTCCGGTAAGTATTGTAGGCGTAGCCAGGAATATCTCTGAAGTACAGAGGCAGAGGTTGCAGACTGCGCAGAGGCCACTGCAGCATCATAAGTACATCTAATGGGCAGCCAGAGACAGTTTAGATGCTATGTCAGATTTAGTGGGGCAGTCTGGAGTAGCAGCCAGCAGAGTACAGGCTTGAGAGACAAGGTCAAGAGCAATTTTGTTCATAAGGGTTTGACAGCTGATAGCTCTGAAGGCCAATGTGGAAGAGGTGTAAACCTTCATCCTAATTCTATCCATAGTTTTACTATCTTTGTCTGTATGTAGGAGAGGCGCAGACGGAATCAGTCTGGACGGTTTGTCTGTTGATACTGCAATCACAGCAGGGTCTGCCAGGGGTGGTTTGACTAGAAATTTCTGGTCATCAGGCACTTTGTAGAAGCAACCTGGCCTCTTAGGGGCAGGGGGCTGAGACTCTGGCATCTTAGATGCTGAAGAAAAGGCATCTAAATAAGCAGGGATGACAGGGGGAATGGCAGAAGGGGAGGGAGATTCCACTTGTAGCAATTAAAAATATCTTTTTTGAGAATCAGACATTTGTGAGGTGTCCCATTTGAAGTATTCCTTCATTTTGGTAAGGGTCTCTCCAAAGGTGATATCCTCTGGAGGGGAGTCTCCTTTGATGGATTTTTCATGTGGGGAGTAATATTCTTGAGGGGAGGCTACTTGGGAGGCATATGAGATGGATTCATCTGAAGATAAATAATAAGCCTCTTGCTCTTCTTCCCTGTCTTGTGAAGTGGGTAGTGGAAGAAAGGAGACACAGGCAGGCTTACAGCTGAGAAGAGGAAGGGTAGATGGAGAAGACGCTGTGGGCCTAAGGGCCATGAAGGCATGCATCAAAGATGAGGTGAAGGACTGCCAGTCAGGAAGGCCTTCAGTAGGTGTAGCCAGATGTTTGGTTTTCTGTTTCTTTTTTAAAGGAGTAGTCTTAGGCGAAGGCCTGGAATCGGGTGCATGGCTAAGGGTAGGGGTGTCAGGAGGAGGGATCCCAATCGGAAGCCCGGCTGTGACTGATTCCACCTCGACATCAGCTTTATCCGATGTCTGAGTAAGCTCCGTGGACGTGCCAGTCTTCAATTGATAAGCGGCTTCCTCGAAGGTCGCAGTCAAAGTAGATGGATCTGATGGATGTCCCTCAACTCCTAAATCAGCAGCTGGTGGGGCATCCGAAAGTGGAGAGGCAATGGAAGTGGGCCTAGGAATCTTGGCTGCCTTCCAAAGAGGTTCAGTCGGTACATTCGAAACAGGATCCATCCTTAGCGCTAATTTTTTAAGGCAGTGATTTTCTAGAGATAGATTGAGAGCAGCCAGACGGCTGCATAGGGTCTTAGGAATGAAGGATTGGCAGATCGAGCAAGCGGTATGGTCATGCTCTTGGCCTAGGGGAAAAAAAAGCAGCAGTTGTGCATATCTTTATGTGGTATCTGGCACCCACATTGGCATTTACCCTTTTTAGCTAACATCAGCTAAAGATTACTACAGCAAACCAAGCTTTAGCTAGAAGTCAAAGAAGAAAAAAAACTAACTGGTTACTTAGCTTTTAGACGTCTTGCGGTGAAGGAGCTAAGCACACAATGTGACAGTCATCTGCAGCTGAAAAGTTCTGAGGTCTGTGCATGCATACATCTCATTTAAGGCCCCTGGTTTATGGCCCTGTGTGCGACATCCCATGCATCTACAACCTGAAGCTTTTGTATAGAAGATGATGTACGGGTCACCTGAGGTGGGAAATCCCTCACCAAGTATACTGCAACATAGGAATAGAAGGACATCATGTGTATCCAGAAGGAGAAGGAATAAGGGAGAGGAGGGAGTGAATACTGTGACAGTGAAGAGAAGGATATCTACTGTTATGGAAAGATTTTAAACTGTACTATGCCCTTCCATAGCACTGTTGCAGTATTTCTTACATTAGAGACAGTACAAAAGCTCCGGAAGAAGGTCCAGCAGAGCCCCTTAAGAATGCCATGCAAGATAGCTCTGGCAAATCCGGCTCTAGCCCTGGAAACCTTATCCAGCTTAAAGTGCCTGGTAAAAGTACGCACAGAAGTCCAAGTAGCTGCCTCAAGGAAGGAGTTTGTATCCAGTCCTTTGAAAAAAAGCACCAGAAGAAACCACATCCCTGGAAGAATGAGCCTTAACAGGAAAACAGAGGCTTTTCCCCTGAAAAGTCCAACAAAAGGAAATGGACTTAGAGATCCAGGAAGAATCAGTTTGCTTAGAAACAGCTAGACCTAAAGATCTAGGATGAAAAGAAACAAAAAGTTGCTCAGATTTATGAATAGCTTTAGTCTTACCTAAATAATATTGAAGTTGTCTATGCATATCCAAGGTGTGAAGAACTTGCTCACTAGTAGACTGCAGTAAAGGGAAAAAAGTGGGTAAATGAATAGACTAATTAAGAGACAACTCATTAACCACCTTGGACATAAAAGGATTAGTATGAAGACACACCCTGTCCCTATGAAAACCTAAAAAGGAGGAACAGACATGACCGCCAGAAGATCAGACACCCTTCTAGCTGAATTAAGGACCAAAAGAAGAACAGTCTTCCAAATACAATGCTGCAGGGAAGCTGAAGCGGCAGGCTCAGGGGACCGAGTCAATTTTTCAAGAATGAAATTAAGATCTCAGGAAGGAGGAATAGGCTTCCTGGAGGGCTAATATGAAAGATGCCTTTCAGGAATGGTTTAACCTCAAATCTAGAAGCCAAAGGAAGAGACAAAGGCAGACCAGCAGAAATAGCAAATAGGTGGGAATTTAACTGAAAAGTGTGCCAACCCAACATTGAGCAATTCACACAAATAAGAACAAAAGGAAATTCCACAGAAAGTGGATCCAGGTTATGAGCAAGATACCAAATAGAAAATCTCTTCCATTTGGATTGGTAGTGGGTTTTCTGGCTTCATGCAGAATGCCAAAGCAAGCCCTCACAAAAAAGGTGCTTAAAAGGGATCATAACTCTATCATCCACACAGTGTCACCTGAAGGGTGGACAAGTGAAGGTGTTTGAGAGACCCCTGTATGAGTAGGTCCACCCTGTCTGGTAACGTGAGAATTGCCCTTGGCTAGACGCAGAAGAAGAGGGAACCAATGCGGTCTGGGCCAAAAGGGAGTCACCAACAAGATTTGGGGAGAATCTTGTTTGATCTTGAACAGGGTTTTTGGTATGAGAAGAAGGGAAGTAAGGCATAAAGAAACACCCCTTCCAAGAAAAAGATAGGGTGTCCACCTTCCATTGTAACCAAACACCATGCAACCTGGAACACTAGGAAAGCCAGAAATGAAAGACGGCCAATAGTAGTTATAAAAAATGTGCAGAGCTTTAATTTAACAACTGATAAACAAAATAAATGAACAAAACCTACATAACATCCAGAAGTTGAACACTTTCATCCAGTAAGCAGTAATAAGGACTGCTGCCGAACAGGAAGTAGCTGGCTCAAGCCATTTAAAAAAAAAAAAAAAAACTTCCAAGCCAGAGGACATGGGACTCTGGTGCAAAAGAGAGATGGTACTTTATTAAGAGGAGAGGCAAAAAGATCTACCTGAGGAGTATCCCACTGGTGGACAATGTCCAGAAACACCTCTGTGAAGGATCCACTCCTAACTCTGTGGTATGGACCTGCTCAGAGAGCCTGCCATAAAGTTCTGATCTGAAGGAATATAAACAGCCTGAACAGTGTCCTGATACTGGACAGCCAGATCCCAAACCTGAAGAGCTAGCCTGCATAAGAGGTAAGACCATGCCCCCCCTTTCTTGCTGATATACCACATCACTGTGGTATTGTCCATAAAGATTTTTAGGGGCCCTGGAAGAATAGAGAATGGAAGGCCCAAAGGGCCAGAATAAGAGCTTCATCTCTTTTGATGACATGGTCCTTCTATTGGCAAAAAGATCAGAGGCCCTGAACCTTTCAGAGGGCCAAGGGAAGCTCTCCACCTCATGTTTGAGGCATCCAAAAAAAGAGTTCCGGAGCAGGGAGTGGAGGCTGAAAAAGGAGTTCTGGGTTGAGGGACAGTTGATGAATCCATCACTGCTCTAGCATGAGAAATAGAAGAAGAAGAAGAATAGGAAATGGAAAGTCCAAAGGATGAGAATGTTGAAGCCATACTGACTTAAGAAACCACTGTAGCTTTCTCATATGAAGCCTGGCAGGAGGAAGCATAGGAATGGTGGAAGCCATGAATCCCAGAGCCCTTAGAAACTCCCTGGCAGTAATCAAAACCAGAGAAGGGAATGAAAGAAAGCAATCAGAGTCAAAGCCTTGGAAAGAGGCAGGAAAACCAGCATAGGAATGGTGTGAAGCCTGCACCAGAGAAAAACATGATCCTGAGAAGGAGTCAGGAAGGATTTTTGGAAATTTATTGTAAACCCTAGGCTATGCAGCAGACATATAGCATAGTGAAGATGCTGAAGCAAAGTCTTTGGAGAGGAAACCTCAATGAGCAGGTCATCCAGATAAGGGAAAAAGAATAGTTGTGTAAGAACTTACCATAACCATAGATGCCCTTCTCTTCCATATAGCAGTACTCATAACAGTAGGGAGGTTGCTGCCTGCAGCACTGGACATCTGGCTAGTATAACAAAGTCTTTGGACAAGGGGTACATGCGACACTGCATGTCAGAACCATAAAACGATGTCGGCTATATTTGTGACTTCTGCATGTACCCAACAGAACTGACTGCAGCATACAGTAGTACCCCTGGGATGCTAGAAGAAAAGAAGCCTCCCAGAGCCACCAGTAAAGAAGGTATTTAAGCTGCAGAGCTTTGTTGCAGTTGTTATACCCTTTTTTAGTTGCAAAGAACCAAAAACCCCAAAAGGAAAAAGGGGGGGGGGGTTCTTACACAACTATTCTATGTCCTTCTATTCTCATGTTGCAGTATTCATAACAGTAGGGACAGTACCAAAGCTTTAGGTAGGACCCTGGGAGGTAGGTTGGGAGACAGTGTCGATGAGGACTTACAAAACTGACCTGGCAAACCCAGCCCTGGCTCTAGAAATCAAGTCTAGTTTGTAATGTTTGGTGAAAATATGTACAGAAGACCAAGTGGCCACTTCCATAATGGAAGTGTAGTTAACGCCCCAAAAAAAGACTGTGGAAGAGGCAGCTGCTCTAGTAGAATGAGCTCTCACACTGGAGTTCAACTTTTTCCCATGAAAGGAATAGCAAAATGAGATTGCCTTAGAAATCCATGAGGCAATTGTCTGTTTTGACACTGCCTTCCCAAAGGCCCTAGGGTGAAAGGAGACAAAACGTTGGTCAGACTTTCTAATGGGTTTGATCTTGTCCAGTTAATTCCACATTTGTCTATGAACATCCAGGGAATGCAAAGTCCTTTCTGAGGAGTTCTGAGGCAGAGGGAAAAAAATGGTAGATTAATGGTCTGATTCAAGGAGAGCTCACTAATGAACTTAGGCATGAAGGAAGGATTGGTCTTGAGGGAGACCCTGTCTCTATGGAAGATAAGGTAAGGAGGAGTGGACATAAGGGCTTGGATTTCAGAGACCCTCCTGGCAGATGTAAGAGCCACTAGCAAGACTGTTTTCCAAGTGCATCACTTAAGAGATGCTAAACAGGCTGGCTCAAATGGGGTTAATGTGAGTTTTTCTAGCTCAAAATTATGTGGAAAGATTTATTAGACTTGCTAGAAAATTATTGATTGTATATGAACTAACCAATAATTTAGTTTGATATTTATGTGAACGTCATTTGTAAATAGTTATGTTGTTTGTTAGATATAGAATGATTGTGTTTTTTTTCTTTTTTTCTTTTTTGAATATTGTTAAAAAAATTGAACACTTTATGTAATTTATT